>NW_026623346.1:2122557-2184970 GCF_030028575.1 Malurus melanocephalus | reverse complement strand
CAAGAAACCTGTACCACAGTCTTTTCTTCCCTGTGACGGGTCAGAGGACTCGGTGTGTTTCTGCTGCCAGCCCGGTTCCCTTCTGGAATTTCCCGGACAAGATGGAGCCGCGCGGCTTTTTTCTCCCGGCTGGAGAGGAATCGCAGGAGAGGCAGACGGGGGTCTGAGGAGAGCTGCCGAAGCTAACAGCCGAAACTGTAACATTGTAACTGCGCAGCACTCTGCGAGCAGAAGGACTCCCACGGAGAGAAAGCTGAGCCAGAGCTGAGCTGGGGAAAAGGCCAAACTGTGTGGCAGCGCTGGCTTTTAAACCGGCCGCRCTGCCTTTCCCAGCAGCCCACGCGGCTTCTTCCGGGTTRCATTTAAAGATACAGAACATCTTTTGGGCGTATATGCCAACAGAAAAGGAATACAGAACAAAATTGGCACAAAAATCAACCCAAGACAGGCCTTAAGCTCTGCACAAATGAGAAAAAAGAAATCAGGCACCAATTTTTTTTTCTCAATCTAACCCAATGAGAAAACACTGGCTGCATCTCTAAAATTTTATTTAGAATAAAAATAAAGAGCAAAGATACAAACCTGAGGACAACTCAGCATGTGGGAGAATTAAGTAGCAGTAGTGCTTAGCTAAAATATTTAAACCAAATACATCAACCTAGAATATTTAAACCAAAACTATATATTTGTTTTGAAGTAGCCAAGACTGAACTTGTTCAGTGTGACATTAACAGAAATGGAGATGGTTACCGTGAAAGGAGCTGAAACTGATTGTCCAAGATTAAATCCAAAGACAATTTCAATTTTTCTTAATACTGTTCATTTTGCTAATTCATACATTTGCTCTGGGACTAGCTCATTAGGCCTTAAAGTTCCTGTTACATGGAGAGATGGTTGAGATACTACATTTCATGTTACATATGGAAATTGACTCATCTTCAGTCTGAATAAATCAAGGTTAAAAGAGACTTGTTTTCTATATTTTATTATTATATCTTTGCTTTGTTAGGTATGATAATATTATTCCTGTCACTCTGGTAATATATAAATTCACAGAAATTATTTAGTGGATTCTGTTTGAAAGTCTAAAGGAGATGCCATTTTACCAGCCTTTTACATTATTTTGGCAGGTTTGGAAGTCTTGAGGAAAACATTATGAAAAGCTAAGCATTCTTTTACCCAGCTTTTCAAGCAAGAGCTCACGAATATCATGAAGTTATATGGTCTAGTAAGTTATCTAAATGGTAGCCAGAACATTAAGGGTCAACTCTTTATCCTCAGTGGGGAAAACAAGCAAGGGGTCAAATTCTTAGTTAATTTGTTAGGGATACTTATTTCCTTACATTGTCATAAAAGTCACCTTTTCAACTGGAGTAGTAATTTTGTTTAAACAATAGGAAATTGCCAGATACTTCATTATTACTGTTATGAATCCAATATGCTGTCTCCATGATAGTTTCATCAATGACAAGTTACTGTTGCCATCTGAATAAACACAACTTTGTATCTACAGAGGTTTAGGTAAGTGGAATATATTAATATATTACATCTGGAGACACTGCGGTGTCAGGCTGCATTTTATGGGGACACACCTGACTGTTCTTAAGTAAATACTGGCATTTTTTAATATAAAGCAAATGCACAGAACTAAAATATTGCTAGAAAGACTCTCCCTTTCTGTTCTTTCATGTTTAAGTCTCCAGATTTACACATTGTTTACATGGCATGCTAAGCATCCTTCGGTTAAATATATCAACAGGAGAGCTGTACAAAGACTCCTTTCCAAGTCTGAGATTCAGACTGGGGAATCTACCTTTCCTACAGGAGAGTCCGTCATTACATTCTGACAAGATAAAAGGAGATAAGGGAACTATTATATGAAATTAAATAAAATCAAAATACAGAACCTAAGTAACATGAATTTAAAAAAAAAAAATAAGTTTTAGCCATATCTGGTCCTTATGAAAATGACAGAAGTAGAGAATGTAAGTATAACTTTTATGTCCTGTTTCAATGAACATACTGTGCAGACAAGTACATGATGTAATTTATAACCATCAATGGTTCCTCAAAATCTGTAATGTGGTACATTACACTAAACTTCATCTTGGCAGGTGGCATTTAAAGCCATAGAAAATGACAGTATTCTATTACAAAATTTCAGGTAAAATATTCCAGAAAGGAATGCATGGCTTTCCAAATAACTTAATCTTTTTAAATCTGAAAATCTCTTTAGGCCCTTCACCTCTACCTTCCCCGACTGAAGAGAAAGAGACAAAGAACAGCTCTGATGTTATGCCCAGCATTCCTGATGTATTGCTGCAAAAACTGCAAGTGCACAAATCGATTCCAGGAAGGTAAAAGCTCATTAAAAGTAGAGAAACATCATCCGGGAGAAGGCACACCAGTGGTTTCCAGTCAACTTCCCTTTTGGACTTCTATTCACAGGGAGATCAATTGTTGCATCTTAGAATGTGCAACACAGACTTTCTGAAAAATTTTGGGGACTGAACCAGGTTCCAGTAACTGGACAACTCTCAAAAGTAGTTGGTGATTTCTACAAAAATGTCTTAAACCTTAATTATATACTACTAGTAGAATTTTAAACAGATTTTTCCACTCCTGGTTTCCAGGATTGCTGCTGCTGATATGAACTCATATTGAAAATACTATTCTTTCTCTCCCCCATAAAAAAAAAAAAAAAAAAAAAGAAAAAAATCAGTCCATGTGATGCTTTCCAGTGGTAGAATTTGGGTGTGTAAGAAATCTGCAATTTTTCCACATGTGACAATTTTTCAGGGAAATGGAACTTATTTTGTAAATGTATTTGAAGGATCATTCATGAAGTCACTGATTTGGGTTTTGCAAGACATTAAAACAATTCCATACTTATTTGGCAGAAACTCATTCCTCCATTCACCCACATGTTTATCTACCAAAATCACCAGAGCCTTCAGTCAGCTGAAGCAGCCAATAAGGGTTCTCTGTGCAGATGAAATAAATATTTAACATTTAACATTGTGAAGGAATTGTTATATACATTATTTTATATACATGAATGGATGAGGTGAAGAGGTTCTGAGAGATCATTGCTTGATTGTAATCAATAATGAAAAATAGCAGGAAACAAAAATCTCAAACATATATTTTGTTGTTCTTTTCAATTAAATATTAAAATAGCTTTGTTTTTAGAGGCAAAACTCATCAATATGTGAGGTTTTATTTCTAGTTCCCCACCACTCACTGAAAAAGAAGTTGAGGTAAGTATGTTATTATTTTAAACATATGTTCTAATTTTAAGTGGTTACTTAAAGTCTAAGGGTGGTTATTAGAATGAGATAGAGGGRCGATTTAAAGAAAAAAACAAAACTTCTCATTTAAAAAAAAACTATATTAAATTCCATCAAAATAACAATTTTGTGAAATATGAGAATATAAGTTGTAAAAAGAGTAGGAATAAGCAAAATATTTGTGTGTGAGCTTTGGGGCAGTTTTTAACAAGATCTTGCTGCTAGTTCATGTAATTTTTACTTTCTCAGCCAATAATTTTACTTTCAAGCAATAATTTTGTTTGCAGGGTGCTTTTTAGCTTGCAGGCTTTGTTTCTTCTATTTTTTTAATCACATACCAGTCAAGAAAAAGTTTGTTATTTACATAAATCTATTGGAACTGTTGATGCCTTGTACTTTGCAATGTATCAGTCCTAAGAAGTAATGAGTCTGGTAAAGAAAGAAACCATTTTTAAAAGCAGGGTGCAAGAAAATAAAAATGTTAGCACTTCATCTTTTTCTAGCTTCAGGGGTAGGTGTTTATCCCTTAGGTAAAACAATGCTGATGGTGAGCTCATCCCTGGACTTCCTCTGCACAGACTATCTGTTTAAAAACCTTGGGGACCCTTGGAAGAAGTCCAGCTAGAAAACAGATCCATTGTGATTCTGGTGCTTCTGGTAGGTTGCTTCTTTCATTGTGTCTCTGCTCTATAGAGCTCCCAGAAAAACATCCAGGAAAAGAGGCAGCAAAGCATGTATATGWATTTTAGTGAAGTAAATAGAAGTGATTTTTTTAAAGAAAACCAATTTTAAAAAATATTTCCAATTTTCTGTTTCAATACTTATTTAATCAGCAAATATTTCAACAAATACCTTATTCATAAGTTGTTTGTGAAAATTGTATTACTGTAAGACTGATTGAAAAATGTCTTTTTTTAAAATCCAAACAGAATGTATTTGTTCAACTCTCCTTGGCCTTTAGAAATGATAGTTACATGCTGGAATCTAGAATTCACCAGGCAGGGAGAGAGAAAAATCTTACTGAAGAGAATGCGGAGAAGGAACTGGAAAACTTTAAAGCATCCATTACGGTAAGAAAGCGGCCATTACGGAATTCTTTTCCTGAACTATAAAGTACATGAAAGTACACACACATTGCAAATATGTTTGACTCTTGTAAATTCAGCCCCAAAACTTAATTTTCTGCTGCTTCAACTCCTTGCTGTGGGCTGCCTACTACTCTGAAAGGAGGGCATATGCTGCTAGAGTGGGCCAGCATTGCTGGAAATGCATAGAGGATGCTTCCCTGGTTCTAGCATATTTCAGGAGTAAACACTAGAAATTTGCAGTTCAATTTTTTTAAAAAGCATTGAAATAAGAACATTCAGAACTGCAGTTTGAGCACTGATCCATGCCCTCCTGGGCAAGACCTTCTTTAGCAATAAATTAGAGATGTCCAGATATGAGAGATACCAAAATGATCTGAAACCTGAGTCCTAAGATCTGTGACTTGAAAGGCCTCTTAACTGAGATAAAAGAAGGCCCCAAAAGTGAAATGAAACAGCAAGGAATACTTGAGGAGCAGATAAAATCTCAGGTAAGAAAATATGCAATTAAATATTATTATCTTCACATATTTTAATCTGGAATTCCAAATCTCCTTTTACAAATTAATTATTTCTGAAAAACAATAAATGTTTTGAGTACTTTGCTGCTCTTCCCTCTGTTCCCCGTGCCAAAGAGCAAGCTGAAACAGCCTATTAGATCTCAGGCTTTTCAGACTGAAATAAGTCTGTTAGATTTGCTGTGTATTTCTGTTAAGAATCCCTAATTAGGCACCAAAGACCATGGTGCCAGCATGGGACAAATGTGATTAGGATTTTCTTCCTTTAAGCAGTTCACGCATTGCAGTCTGGCGTTTACAAGCTTTTTTATGTAATTTATAACAAAGTGGAAATTGCCTTCCCTATAAAAGCTTTTGTTCYAGACAATGGAATAAACTAACCAGCAATTAAAAGCAGTGATGGCTTCTCTGTTATATTAGACCTAGATTTGTTCCAATCTCATTGGGAGGTTTTCTTAATTTCTATAGGACAGACACATGTTTTATGGCTCAAGGACAGTTTTACCAGTCTTTCTGATTTTTTTAATCAGTCTTGTGATAATTGATGTGTTATTCAGAAAGTTAAACAGAAAGCTGATCTACATGAACGTACAATTTGTTTGAGAAAATAATCAGGTTACAGTTGACAAGAGAAAAAAGAAAATCTGAAATTCTGTGCATGAGTTTCCTTTAAAAAAAGCCCTTATGCCTTTTTTGTTCTTGCAGTCAAATTTTGGTTGCAATTTGTTATCAAGGTTGATAACAAATCAAGGTTGCAATCCTTGAGACTATAACGTCATATTTTTCAGGTAAGGAAAGTATCAAGGAACTGAAAGAATACACACGTCTTTCTTGATGTCTTGTGCCCAGCAAATTAAAATGTCCTTTGTCCTTCAGCAATCATTTTTAGGTGCTAGTTGAAATGAACTCAGCATTTGTGGAGTTCACAGGTAGTGAGGTATATTTCACTGTAAATTTCAGAAGAGAAAATATTGCAAATGTGTTTCAGCACCATGCTCCAACAGGGCAGCAGCACTCCGGGCTGTGTGGTGGCAGCGCTGGCATCTCTGGGACTAATCTCGCCATGTGGAGTTCTGCCTGGACATTTCTACCCCATTTTGGGCCTCTGGCCACTACCTTTGAGCTAAAGACATGTTGATAACGCTGCTGTATTTTCTCTTCAGTCTTCAGCTGACCTGTGGCACCACTATGAGCACAGGGAAGCCTACCAGAAGCTCCTGGAGGACATCGCCGTGCTGCGGCGTTTGGCTGTCAGGCTGTCGAGCTGCGCTGAGAAGGTTGGAGCTGTTCCCCAGGTGAAGGCATCCTGGTGTTTAACTTGTCCTGGATCCACGTGTTCACTCTTCCAGCCAGGGCTAGAAATTGCATTCACCCTCAGAGTTTTATTTGCTCTTTTGGGAGATTAACAATATCTGTTGTAGTATCAGGTAACTCAACATTTCAGTCTGGAGATAGAATTCAAACAGAAGAAGATTGCCCATTAAGCTTTTCAAAATCTGTACAATAGGAGCGTATGGATTATTGGAGCTACAGCTGCATCACAAGAAACTCATTTCAAATCAGTGCAGCACAAATAAAAGAAAACTTTTCTGGGTCAAAATGCTCATCTAGTTCAGTCACCTTTTGGGAACAGCTCAGTCAGCTCTAGACTGCATAAGAACATGGTGAGCATAAATAAGAGCACAGCAATACCCTCCCAGATTCAAGACTGTTCCCTCTGCCCTCTAAAGTCATCAGATTGATGCCAATGACTAAGGGCTTTGAGGGTTTGAAAACAAATATGCTGTACCAGATAATTAATCAGACAGGCACGTAGGCAAGGTATATGAATATATGACAAAATAAATTATGATTTTCTGTGAAATACAAATGTGAATTTGTCTTCTAACTAGCTTGGGGATTTTCAGTCATGGAGGCACCAGTATTTCCTTAATAACAACTGTTCCAGATTTAGCTATGACAAGGAGCATACACATAGAGGCAAATGATTTACTGGAGATATGTAGAGGTTACCTGGGTATTTCTTCTTTTCTTCCTTAGGAGAAGTGTATGTCAAAGGCAACAGAGATAATGATGCAGTATGTGGAAAATCTGAAAAGAACATATGAAAAGGATCATGCTGAACTGATGGAGTTCAAGAAACTTGCCAATCAGAAATCTAGCAGAAGCTATGGTGGATCTGGTAAAGAAAAAAAAAATTAAGCGTTTGTCTTGCCTCTAGTTCAGAGATATGTTTGTGCTATTAATGATTAAAGTAAAGTATCATGAAACGTGTTTATTAAGTTTTGATCTAGAAGAGTAGATTTTTAGAAGTTAAAGGAATAAGTTAAAATGTTTTATATCAGCTATACTTAATGCTATAGTACAATAATTTGAAATCACTATCACTTACAAAATTCTAATGAGACCCAGGGCCATGGCTTTTGTCTGCTCTCAGTAAAAGAGTAATGGTTTGATTTTTTGGTATTATATCAAATTTCTTCTGCAGGTGTAATTGAGAACAGAATTTTATACAAATACATACATGGTCACTACAGGTCTTGTATAAATAGAGTGTATCTGAGTTTGAAATACAGACAGGAGCCTGTTCATATTATTTATAGACACTCAAAGACTGACTGTTCTTTATCTTTCTTTCTGTGCAGAAGATGGAGTTCCTCGTTCCTCTAGATCCATGTCTATCACTGTTGGAAAGGTATTTCTACAATACAAAGAAAATTAACATTTTATGCAGTGATATTTCTTTGCCTGTACATATAATGAYTTTTTTAGGCTGTGTTCAAAACAATGTTGGTAAATTCTCAATATTGTCCATGCAATTTAGTGCATGCTTTGCAATTTCGGATACTTGATTAAGTATGGCCTTGTGCAACAGTGTCAATGCTTGATGTGAAACTACAGTGGTTTATTTCTGCAAAACTTCCAAGTGTTGGAGATCAAGTTTATTACAAAACTTGCTAAAACAGCCAGTGATTTCAGAGACATGGGTACCAGCGTGACCATTATGACATTTGGTGGTCAGAGACACTATGCTCAATCTAGAGTTCATTTTTATATTTTTATTTGTTTGGGTTATAGCTCTTTAGATTTCGTTTATTCCTGCCTGTAGTGTTTCAGAAGCACATTAAATAAAACTGTCATTAATGAATAGGTATGGTTACTTTTGTCTAGAACCAAGCTCGTGGAGTGACTCCTAAGTATTCACTAAATCTATGTTTAACTCCTTTCCTGTAAAGCTGTCCAGAGCAGAGTCTTAGAAGTGTTTGGACATGCGCCAAATAAAGGTGTTAGATGCCATGAATGTTTTGACTTTTTTCACTCAGTTGGAAGTATGAATTTTGCATAGATTTTATAGGATGAAGGATTTGGCTTCTTACCAAATGACAGCAAAAATTCGCATAATCTGTACTTGAGCTAGAATATATTGTTACAGTTAGCATGTGTTTGTCATACAAATAATTTTTATGGTCTTTGGGAAACATAAGCAGTACTGCATGATGCTGTCTAACAACTCAAGGGGGGGGGGGGGAGAAGGAGCTGTCCTTCTGTGGAAGGAATGGATGTAAATTAAAATCAGTAGGTTTACATGTAATTAATACATCATAGTATGTCAAATCATAATGGATACATAGCAAGATAAGAGTTTAATGTGTGACTTCATTATTTTCCAGTCATTGTGACATTGGCACTTTCTCCAGTGTCATTATGCATCTGCTTTAATCAAGAATAAAGGCCTATGAAAAGAGCTGACAATAAAAATGGAGAACATCTCTTGTGGGATTGACACTGCTGGGTTTTCACTATGGAGKGCAAAGAGAGCATCCGTGTACCACACCTCATCTCACACTAAGTATTTCTCTTAGCAGACAATACTAGAGGAATTTCTGTGGAAAACCTCAGCCTAAGAGTCTCTGATCTTACTTTAGCTCCCAGCACTCCTTTTCCCAAGGGAATGCTAATCTGTATCTTTGCTGCACAAATTAACTCCCAGAATTGTTCTTCAGTTTGTTTTGCTGTATATTAGAAAAATTCATTGTTGTTTCCCACAGAATATGCCTCGAAGGAGAGTCAGTGTTGCTGTTGTTCCTAAATTTAACTCCTTAAACATTCCTGGTCAGTCACCAACAGCTTCACCTATGCCTTCAATGCCACCCCTGGTAAGTAAACTCCATTTTTTAAAGACACAAGTTTTGTCTAAACCCCTTTTGCACAGGGTCAAGCTACAGTTACTCATTTTGACTCCATCCTAGTGAACGGGATAGATAGACTTCATTCCTGTTGGGCAAGGGACAAATGCCTTCACAGTCTTCATAAAGGATCCCTTTGGAAACAGCTGAATAGGGCAGGCTGCTGATTCAGAGACATTGGATGTCACTGAGGCAATTTGCCTTTTTATCTGAAGTAACAGACAGGAAAGAAGTCATGATTATGGTTGTCCACTGTAGGAGGGAAATTTTAACTAGAAACCACAGAACAGAGTTGGATTGCTGCTCTTCATTGCCAGAAGTCTACTGAACAGAAATATATGTGGTATGAATTTAGAGGTTCTCTGATGATCTGGGATTGGTGGAGCCATCAGCGTCTGTGTTGAATTTTTATTTGTAAAACTTTAATAAATTAAATGACACTAATCTGAACATAATAAATCCATACAAATGCTTTGGAGAAAAACTGTAAGACATACTGTTCAGAGATGAGCTAAGATGGGACATAACCTTTAAAGTTATGCAGTTTTCTTTTTAAAATGTAGGGCTATTTGAATGAGGATTTTGCTGAGAAGCTAAATCGATTTTACTTTTAAGAAAAGCATCTGATTGTGTAATTTATTTATTATGTACTCAGAGCCAATTGTTTCAGGAACCAGGTGTGTTTGTTTGCCATGGTTTATTTTGATTTATTTTTGTTTAAAATTTCCCATTGAAAATTCAGCTAATAAGTTAATATTCCTAGGATAATAAAAGAGGAGCAATAGAATAATTTACCTGTTCAGGGATCAATATATGAAGGAGAAAGAATTTTCTGGGAAAAAATAAGCAGGGTAGAAGAGAATATCAGAGAAAATCCTTGGTGTGCAAGTCCGCTGTTTACTGCGGATAATGGAAGCAACGTGGAAGCACCATATTTGCTCATGAGTGTAGGAAGGAAACCTAAGCAGCACAATGCCTTTGTTGTTTTATTGAACACTCATTTGAAATTAATTAATGAATTTTAATCATTATTTCATTATTTAATCATGAATGTKAACTATTTAATGAATGTAACATTTATTGCTGTGTTTTACTTACAGTCTGAATCACCCAGTAATGGAAAAAGCAACCTAACATCTACTCCTGCTCTGCCAGCACTTCTAGAAAAGTGAGTTTTGTCTAGATCATGCCTATTAAATGCTAATACTAAATGATAACTTAAAGAATCTTATTTTGAAATGCTGTGATATTACTTCTATTTGTTGGAATGCTTTAAACATGCAAATTAAAAGCGTTTGAATATGTACATCACTACAGAATATTGAATTTCATGTATTTTAGATTAGGGCTGAGGCAGGAAAAAATTTATCTGATGTCTTTGTTTTACCTTGTGCTTTACTAAGAATTTAAGTATGCAACAACTGGGAAAACAAAAACAGTGAACTGCAGCACTGGTTGCTACAATTCAAAAGAAGTGTGCAATATTTAGACCATCTTTTAAAACTGGACATAAATTCTGTGAGAAAAAAAACAACAACCAAAAAAACCTTACCAATATTTCACACCTAAGAAAACAAATCATGTTACCAAGTAACAGAGGTAGAACTTGAAATTCAAGTTTGAGCATAAGYGTGTGTGCATGGGCCAGCTGGTCTGATAATGTGGAATTACATAGTCCAACACATGGACTATTGTATGTTTGAGAACTTCAAGCTTATAGTCATGGTTTGTTTCAAGTCCAAGGGAAAATAATGTCTATGTGAGTATGATATCTTGAGAGAAAATCCATTGCCCACACATGAATAATTCACTCACATTGAATTATTCAGCCACCAATTTTAGTACCAGAAAAATAAGGTCTGCGGAAAGGGTAAGATTCCAAAACTTGAAATGGGATCCACTGTTGAGCTGATTAAACCTTAACTTTGATAGATCTGCTAAGTTATGTCTCAATCACTTAAACTCTCTGTCCCAGATCAAATAAGTGACAGGTGAGCACTGCAGGAAGAGAGYGATGTAAAATGCCTTTTCTTGAGGCTAAATTCTCAAAGATGCTTTTACTTGAGAAAAGTTCTAGTGAGAAAAGTGAGGTATGTGTTTGTATTTTTCTTAACTTGTGTATCAGTTCAGCGTGTAAAGTCAACAGAGGAGAATACTTAAAAGGCAAATAAAAACTATATTTTTTAAATTAGTATTTGATATTATTTCTATTATGTTCCTCTTGCATAAAAGGTTACAATTTCAGAAAYTATTTTTTGACAGTTGAGGGAAATGTTTTGAAGCATAGCAAATAAATGGCATAGATAAGCCAGGAAGCAAAGGCTCTTTTTTTTTAAGAAGAATAAAAATGAAAATTTTCTTACCTTAGAGACATAATGATTACCCTTCTTAAATCACAACATCCTGAAAACTAGTATTTTTCCTAGTGTTTAAAGTGTTTAATACTTTTGAAAGACATTTCTGTTCTCTGATATACATTAAAAAAGACAAATAGTGAGTCACAAAATTTCAGTATGCTCCAAATACAATACCTTTCAGTGATGTAATCTTTTATTTGTCGGCTTCTTTTGTTTTGGCAGTGGAAAGTCAAATGGAGAGCCTGACTGTGAAACCTCAACTCCTGTGCTGACACAGAGTGGATTGGAAGAGATCAATCCTGAAACTAAAGCCAAGATAGAAGAGGAAGCATACAACAAGGGGTGGGAATATTTTGTGTGAACTACATCTGAAAMTATGTGCTACCAGATTAGGAACATATGTTTTTAAATTTAATTTTAAATGCAGTAGTCATACTGTTGGTGTCACAAAGTACTTTACACAGCATGTTTGGGGGAAATTAAAACTTTGGGATCTGTTTCTGAATGTCAAGCAAAGAAATTTGTATTATGTGAAGAGTGAGAAAAAAAATTTTGATCCCATCCTGCAGAATATAACATACCACCTATCTTCAGCATTGTACAGAGGATGTTCAAAATCATTGAAAAGTAATAGAGAGGTATTTCTGGCTCCTGTACAACAGACACAAGTTGTTCTCTGCTGAGAACTACAACCTCTTTTTCTTGTTCAAGATGATAAATTTGGTATCAGCTCTAATATAATCCTCTGTTAAGGAAGGGTGGCTTTCTGTGTGCCTTAGTCATGTCTACAGCTAATTTTTAGTCTTGTTCAAGTGCTGTAACACTGCTTTTGTGTTTCATTACATGTAACAAAACATAAAGCTAACTTGTCATTAAATAAGGCTAGACTAAGAAATAAATGTTTCATGTGTTAAAGCTATCAGGAAGGCTTGAAGAAAACCAAAGAACTTCAGGAACTGAAGGAAGAAGATGAAGAGACACACAAAGAAAGTCATGATGAACACAAAGAAAGTGAAAATGAAGATGAGGTAAAAAACCTGAAAAGCAGGTGAGACAGTCGTGTAATATGTCCATACAAGAGGGGCCACCTTTTCTATTTGTGGTACCCAACCAAACGTTTTATTCTCTCATCTTGGCATGTTTTMCTCCAGTCTAGGGAAGCATATTTGAAATAACAGTGTTTTCACAGAAAGACAGATTCTGTGACAATGTAGTTGCAAAATGAAAAACATTTGATTTTGATATTTTGTCTAAAGCTCTACGTTGATATCAAGGTGCTTCATCTCAATGGGGTTTGGTTCTGATTTGAAGCAAAAAATGCTCCATAAAGATGCCAAAATGTTTCTCTCGGTGGATATGCATTGTCTCATGAAGGCTGTAATTCAGGAATCTGATGCCCACATTTGTGCTGTGTTGCTCCTGTCATTAGAGTGACATGGTTGTTGCATCTGTCCATACCCAGTGATCTGTGTACATTACAGAAGAATTGAATGCCAAAGCAAGTAACATGTCCAATCCCAAGTTAAGGCAGGGACCCTTAAATGATCCTGAAGAATTCATTCCATAACCATTATGGTTATAAACATCTGTTGAGTGGAGATTACAGCCACATTCAGAAAGCAGCCATCTCGTTAGTCATGACACTCTTAGAAAGAAAGATTATGTTTACCACATAATTATAATGTTTAATTTAGTAGATCAAGGTATTCAACAGTGCAGAATTTTACATGGTGTCAAGCTCTGAGATTTGCCAGCTGACAGATGGGAAAAATAGGAGGCAAATGTATAGTCTCCAGCTGTCTCACAAATATTACTCAGAATAGTTTGAGTTGGAATATCTGAGTGTACAGCTTTTCATTAAAAAACTTTACAGTCTGATTCTTCTTTGACAAGGTGTTTGTTGGGAAAAAAGATGGTGCGCCACCTATGACACCTTTCAAATTGAAAAGCTTCAGATAAAAAATTTGCATATGATTAATATATAACAGATTTCATTTTGCAGCAGACTTGAAGTCTGATAAATAATCATGTCTGTCCTCTTATTGTAAACGACTCGTACAAATATAGTATTGAAGCATGATAAGGTTGTGGCAGTAATCAGCAACCAGCAGGACATTTGAAAGAATGATTTGAATAATTTGAAAGAATGACTTGCACGTTGTTGCAGTTGTTTCTTGAATACTTCTTTACTAAAAGCAGCTTAACCTAATATTCTTTACAAATAATATTAATAACTTAATAAGACAACAAAGATTGAAGGTAAATAGTCCTAAATATTCAGATTTCTCTGTGCCAAAAATTATAGTTATAGGCACATAACTATAGGCTATATAGCTATAGGCACATAGTTATGTGATTGTGGAAAAGTTGGGCTGCACTGTAGAAAAATAATTAACAGTGCCTGTAATTGAATTAATTTGCTTTTATTTATATCTGCACTGTTGTGAGTCCAGCAACTTATTTTGAGTAAACATAGAAAGTTATTGATACCAACAGGACTCTCTAATTGCTTAATGTTAAGCAAGTGAAGAAGTCTTTTTGGTCAGTGGGTGAATGAGATCTCCATCCTTTCTTGAAATTCAGCATACTGGCTTTTTGTGGAATTAGTGCACAAGGGACAATTCCCATAAGTAGTTATACTGATTTGAACTGAACTACTTGCATGGCTGAGGCAAGTATAATTTAACCAAAAATGAACCAAAAGAGGCAAGAGTTTTAATGGGGGTGCAAAAATGAAGATAAAGTTTATTCAAGAAAAAAGTTGTTATTTTTATAACTACTTTGAGCAAACTGTCCATTAAAAATAACAAACCACAATGACTAACAGCACACTAAATAGCCATGCTTATATTTTTCAGTTATGTAATAAAAACACCTTTTTAAATAGGAAACTAGATTAAGCTCAGAAACTATTCTAAATATAATTTTATCTGTTGGATATTAGTTTGCTTTATCTGGAAAAAAATCCAAACAACCTCTTCTGTGTTCAAAGATCACATCAGATAACAAAGAAACTGACTATTATTTATGCTATTAACACTGAAATAGTTTTCTTGAGGTGCAATATTTATTTTTCCGCTTTAACAAGACACATTTATTGTCTCTCCTGCACAACACAAATGTTTCTAGCAAAAGGAATTTCAAAAGGGCACTATTTTTGTGTATCATATTTAAATTTTTAATATTGTAAGATTTTGCACAAGTGTGATGGTATTGTACTGTATAGTATCACATACTTGAGTTTTGAAATAAAATTATGATTTCAAAGTCCTCAGTGTTTTTACCTTAAAGATATGGAGTGCTCTGCATATTGATGGATTTGTCTTCATCCTGCCTTGTCTACACTGTTACATGTTCCGAAGATCTTGCTCTTAGTCTTCCTGTTCTTCAGGAAAACGGTACAGAAGAAGAGAGCTAACTGCTGTGTCAATGGAGAAAGTGTTTGTAAGCAGGGTCATCCCTTCCATGGCCTAGAAACCAGCTGGGAGAGGAAGCTGGAATATCCTGGAGAGAGTTTAACTCCTGCTTCAGAGGAAGGCCATGTGTCACAGAGGAGGCCGAAGGTGGGAAGCCATGAAGGAGCCCATGCAGCCAAAGGAGTTGGGGTGAAAGGTTAGGAGTCTTTATTTGCTTTGTGTCTTTCTCGACTTGGGAGGGCTGGGAAGCTCATGGGGAGCAGACTTGCCAGACCAGCGTGTAGCAGTCAATGCTCAACTTCTGAATCTTGAATGGTCTACGTCAGGGGACAAACTCTGGGACATCAACAACCTGGAAAGGAATTAATGTTTCCATGAAAACACCCTGATGTTTCTATTTTCTACGGGAACTTTTTTTTTTTTTTTTAACTTGTTTCCTCTACTGTTTTTCAGGTTTCAAGGTTCCTTTTGAAATGATTGTAGAGAACAGTTAAGTGTGTTCTGTCTTATCAAAAGTTTTCTGTTTAGCAGCCCTCATCAGCATTTTTTAACATGCTGACCATAAAAGGCTGGGAACTTTTCATATAAGTTACAGTAAGTATTTAGGTCAAAGACTAATTAATCATGCTTTTTTTTTGCCACACTGATTACGAAGAAGACACACCAAAAGGTTAAAGACCTTTTGTACTGTTATAGTCCAGATAAGTGATCTTCCACACAGTTTTGGAACAGCTGAACTACAAAAAGGAAGAAGTGAACAAAAAACAAAGTTATTTCAGTCTTGCTTCATCATTTTAAAATTCTTTTCTTGCACTCCTAATCTGTAAGGCTATGAAGAAGCTTTTTGTTTGGTGTTGCAAAGGTGTTTATCTCATTTTTACTGCTAAAAATCTTACTAAAGCTCAGGAGTTTGGCTAAAGGAACTTTACCACAGTGATGATAGTAGGTGCAAAGTGTTAAAACCTGGAAGGACATTTAGCATCCAATTTTAAAATGTCATAAACCCAGCCAGCTATTCATTAGTTTTCACAGTAGGACATAYTTAGCAGTTCAAGGTAAGCATTTTCAATGGTAAGATTTTGTTTAATGTTCTCAGTGTTTACAGTCACACTCTGTTTGTCCATGAGAACTACAGAATAATTTCAAGTTTCTGCTTCTGCATTGCAAATGCAAGTGAATGCTCTTACAACCTGCTTCTAGTGAGAGCTAAGTCTGGTTACAGATTCGGACACTGCCATTGCTTTGTGGAGGCAGGTAGGTGCAGCACAATAAGGGAGGGGACAGAAATTGGAAATAGAAATGTGTCTAAATATCACAAGGAGTTTTACCAAATTCAGTTCCAAACTACAGCCCAAATACAATGCAATTTTCATTTAATTATTGCTGACAGAGACATGATTTCACTAACTCTTAGCATTCTCCTCAGGCCCTGTAGGTGCCTGTCTGTGTTACAGAACACCATTGAATAAGCCTGTTCCATGCTGCTGGGGGATGTGTGTCTGTGCCCAGTTAAAAGTTAATTCTATCTCCTTTACTAACTGGGGACTTTCCAAATGTAAACCACAGTTGAAAGAGGTAGCTACTATTACACTTGTGTTTACAGGACTCTGAAAACAGCCTCGAGACATAGGTCATCTAAAAGCTTGCTGAATCATAAAGGGAACATAGTGTAAGAAAATTATCTTGTTGCAAAGAAAAAAAAAAAAACCAAACTGAGACCATTCCAAACTGTATAAGCAAGTAAAACAATTCATTCATTAGCCTTGGCACTGGCAGTGCATCACATGGAGCCAGAAGCAGCTGAAAAGTGGGAGCAGAGGCATAACTTTTTAAAAACATKAAATAGTTGCAAAACATAAGGAAATAAACTATCTGCTATGTCCGTTACTAGTAGGAAAAGAAATAATAGCTTTATACCAGGGTATGGCTAAATCAGTTTAGAGTAGGGAATACCTTTGAACAGTAAAGAACGGTAAGGCGCTGAACTAGAGCATTAGAGGAAATGTTAGGAATCTGTCAATGGAAACCTTTGAAAACAGACAAACATCAGGAAAAATGTAGATACAGCAGACATGACTGATGCTAAAGGAATTGACTCATCTGTTGAACTCCATTCCTACTCTGTTTCTATTGGAACTTTATTGGAACTTTTATTGGAAGCAATGGATATCCTTCCAATTCCAACTAAAAAAAATGAAAAATCTTGTGTGGCATACTGTGATACAATAGAAGATTTGTTTTATTTACCAGAGGAATAGGCAACATGAATAATGATCTGTTCCTCAGTAAAACAGGAAAAAATAGCAAAAGAAAAACTTCTTGCCAAGTGTTTACTGACTTAGCAGTCTATCAGCCTTATCTCCCTTCCTCAGCCATGCTTTCTGAATCAGCAGTAGTGAAATGAAAGCAAATGGAAAGGGTGATTAGGGATTTCCGGTCCATGACCTCGTCCTGGAGTGGGACAGTCAACACATTTGCTCTGACATTCTTTCTATGAAGCAGTGCAGTGACAGCTGAAGTTGCTTTCCAGAAGTCATCTCACCATCTGATAGCATCCAATACTTTCACTTTTCTTAGCAAAGGAGCAAAACCCCTTGAATTTCCTAATTTTCTGATTTTTTCTGAATTTTCCCAGCTGGTGGCAATGGCAACTTATCTTGGAGTTACCTCAGCAGTGTTTTTCATCTGGGTTATGGCATTCCTGGCTCAAAATCACTTTGTAACAGGTATGTAAAGTTCCACTTTTTAAAGTCTTGAAAAAAGTAGCTGGATTTACAAACAAAAATGTGGGGAAGGAGTGTGTGTCAATGTGTTTCTGCCAGGGGAAACCAGAGGGTTTTGAGAATATGGTGCAACAAAAACTAGCCTGTAGGGAAACTTTCATTGTTGGTCTAATCAAATTTCTGAAAATGCTGAAGCCTTTTTGTCTAAATGCCACAGAACTGCTTATTTTAAAGATCTGGTATCACATTTAGGATTAAGCTCAGATCTATTGAAATGTAACTTTATTTGGTATTATTTTAAATACCAGAGCAAACAGCTTTGTACAATCCTCAGAGAGTGAAACACGAGACCAGATCTCTTTCAAATTCCATTATCAACCTGACACAATCTATCCTAACTGCAGTATCTGCTGGGATATCTGCAGATATTCAATGTACATCAGAAGTCTCCAGATGCTTCATTGTAATTTTCAAGGAGTAAATATTTGTTCTACTTACATTAAAGCACACATATAGTTAATGCAGACAATTGRCTTTCTCATCTACTGAAAGACTTCTGAAGGAGACCTGGCCTGAATTAACTGGATGCTCAAATCAAGTCCTGCTGAAATTCCACAGGACTGGGTACCTAACAACAGCAGTGTCCTCCAGCAAAACCAACCACTGTACAATTTCCACAGGAGAAAAGGAGCACTTGAGTCTGTTCCTTGCAGGAATGTTTGGATGCCCCTTAGCTCCCCTCCAAAGGGGCACCCTCCCTTGGGATACTTTCTTGTGCACCCTCATAGTTCCAAGAGCTCCAGTGAAGCTCAGGGCTGGTCTCCAGCTGAGTCTTGGAGCTATTTTGTGGCATGGCCCATCCCCTCCTGTAGTTATGACTGCACTTCATACATGGGCTCTGGATTTGGGCTGTAGGTAGCCTTCTCTCCAGGACAGACCTCAGGCATGTGTAGAACCATCTCCTGCTGTTCCCAAATGGACTTACTGGATGTCTCACTCATTGTCTTGCTCTCCCTGGGGCTTCCAGTGAAACCTGCCCCTGTCACCACTGTAGTGCTGTTCAGGTGTCACTGTGGTGCTGTGGGACTGTGTCCTGGCCAGGGAGGGCACTGCCCTGCCTGTCACCCTCTGCTCCTGGCTCCTTTCCTTGTGGAACAGCCTCATTCTTGCTGCTCCCTGGCACCAGCAGCCAAAGGAAACTCTCTGTAATAAATCAGGGTGAAGGTTAGACACCAGGCAAAGAGAAAAACAACAGCTGCCCCCCAAAAAAGCAAAAAGGGAACTAACACACAACAAGGCGAATAGTCATAGCTTATAAAAATGGAGCAATTTTCTTCCTGTTCTATGGCAACTTTGTCTTTCTGTGAGGTTTTTCCGTCTAGGCCTTCCCACTTATTTCAGTAAACCAAATTTTTAACCCAAGACCAAAATACTGAAGAGAATGTGCCAGTACTAGCTTACTAAATAGAGCAAAGCTTAAAGTACAGCTATGTGCAGCTTGTGGACCAAAAAGGAGTCTGTAGTTCTAAAGCATTCGTCTGTCTCCTGTACAAACTCAGTCATCTTTAAAACAGAATTCAGAGGTGATTTAAGGAGTGATGAAAATGCTTGAAGGGGCTGCTGTTCTCTTTCTGGATTCATTCCTCACGCTGTGGAATTCCTAACTTTTTCAAAATGTATCTTTTACATCACCATTTTGTTTTAAAAGGCTGAGCAAATTTTAAGACACAACTTTGGTACATATCCTAGAGCCACTTTTCCTATAATTTTCAACTTCGTTTTCTTGTACTGAATTTCTGTATTATGCTGTGTATCTATCATGTATTACGCATGTTAAAATATTTGTCCTGTAATTGAATGACTGAAGACTGTAGCAGTTCACAAGTACCTGAGTAATTGTCTAAGATTTCATTCAATTCCTTTCAGTCAGCTGCTCAGCTTCATTTGAAATTTGTGAAGCTGGTTATTGAGAAGCTTTCTTTCTCAACATTACATTTTTAAAAGTTGTATTGTCTCATAACTGAAGATAGGCAAATAATAGAGTAAATAAAGCAGACATGAAGTCTTTGGTAACTGCACACAGACCTTCATCGAGCAACAGGGCTTCCCTGCATCCCCCTGCAATGTGTTTGGACTTGATTTACGTTCAGATCAGGGCTCGATATAGCCATGGTTTGTCTGTGGGAACTGCTCAAGTTTTCAATGGCTTTCCACCTCCTGCTGGGATAAATCCACCCAATTCCATGATCACACTGCCAAACATTTAAGTCCAATTAAACTGAACATAAGGACAGCAGAGATGCACTGTTTTCCAGAAGCCATTTCCAACCCTACCACATCCAGTGGGAGCAGGAGCTAAAAGCCTGTCTGCTTCTTTAGCACTACACACAAGCTTAGTCCCCTTTTGTCCCGTTCTCATCACAAGAACGGCTTGGCTGCAGTTCTATCTTTTCATTCATAAAAATCAGTTTAACTTGTGCTGCTAAGAAGTCATGGGGTGGATTTGCAGGCATCACTTCTTCCTGCCTTGAGAGCTGATGCTTTGCCTGTGTTCTGAAGCACAAAAGTAGTCATTAGAATACACACCTAGTGAATACAGTCTGACAAACATATTGAACAAGGCTCTAACACCTGTGGCTGGTGGCTATCTGAAATGTCTGCAATGAAATGCTGAGATGTTTAATTTAAGAGGGCATGTAACTCAAAAAGAAAGAATCCYTTTTTTCCATGAAATGCTGCCGGTAATATATGGAGGCAAAATAGTAATATTCTTTCTCCTTATTTGTGCCAAATCCTGAATTTTGTCCTATGCCCCTAACACAGAGAAAGAAGAGCAGGTGTAACCTGAGTTACRTACTTGCTGGTGCAGGTGTCACAAAGAGTATGCCAGCTGTGGCTATCTAAAAAGCTGGATGAACTGCCTGGAAAAGTGTCATAAATTCATCTGGCCTATCTCCTCTTTTCCTTCCTGCCAAGCACAGTAAACTGAACACCTGACAGTGGCTGGGGGATGGAAGAATCATGCCAAACTATGAAAAAAGGAAAAAGAATAAGGAACATCAGGAATGATAAAATCTTTTTCTTTTCTTCTTGGTATATTGATTCCATGAAAAATTATGTGAAATATCTTTGATATTATAAACCTTATCATCTTGATAAGAAGAGTGTAATGACAGAATCAGTGCCTTGGTGCAATCGCTAGCTTTAATTTACTAAAAAAAAAAAAAGAGGATGAAAGCCTGTGTATGTATTTAGTCTAAAAAGAGCCAAATCTCTTGAAATTCCAGACTATGACGTTAAAAACATAGGTTTAATTTTTAAAATGTCTTTTATGCTAGAAATCAATTTCTACTATTGTCAATCTAGAAACTTCAAAGAATGTTCAATTCGGTTGAATGTGACCTTAAATTCTTGAGGAATAAATACTTCTATTCAAATTCTAACCTTGACTGTTTTATGGTTTAATTACAGGTTCCATTCATTCATCTTGCAGGATCATGGGTATAGGAATTGATCTTCATCACAAAGTGAATTTTTCAGAAGCAAGTAATGTCTGTAACCAACTCACTCTGCAGCTGGCCAGCAAAGAGCAAGTTGAAGAGGCTCTGAAGCGTGGCTTTGAAACATGCAAGTATGTGCCATCAATGGGTGGCTCACTACCTTTAGTGAACACCTTCACACACAGCTGAAGCTGGTGGTAAATCTCATACTAAAAGCACTGATGCTTTTTATTGTAGTTTTGGATGGGTGAAAGATGGATTTGTTGTTATTCCTCGGATCACATCCAACCAGAAATGTGGTCAGGGCAAAACTGGAATAGTGCGATGGAATGCCAGCATGAATAAGAAATTTAATGTCTACTGCTTCAATTCCTCAGGTATGTATGCATGACAACTACATTTTTTGGTGTGTTTTGGCTGATAATAGTGGTAGGTTTTTTTAATCTGCATGAGGAGATCAAAACAAGTGAGTGAGTTGCTATAGTTTGCTGACCCTTTCCCCACAATCTTAAATGTTGTCAAGCTGTTCTTAGCTCAGAAGCTTCTAAGAAATATCAAAGGTGAATTCAACTAATCCAAATTAATAATTTGGTGCTGCCATGAAAGCTCTTGAGGAAGAGTTCCTTCTACCATTTTTTATTGTTGACACAATGCTCTTAATATGTTTTAATTATTTGGGCATGATAATTTAAAAGATAGTGAATCAAATCTTTAACCAGGGTGTCTGTGTGTGGAGTGTCTGTTCTTGCAAAAAGGCCAAGTAGGGTACTTCAGGAAAAATTGAACTTTTTTTTTAAAGGGAAATGTACCCATTAAACTCAATTATATGATAAGCCAAAACTKCCAAGAGAGAAAACTAACTAGATTCCCAATCTATTATCAGTAAAATCCAACAGCTTTCTTTAATTTGTATTAGTGTTTCAGTGCATGAAATTTGTGTTATTCTGCATCAAAAATGTTGGGTAGATTGGGTCATGCTAAAGAGGCAGCAAGTAATTCGAAATTACTTGCTTTGTTTTGCTTTAATTAAAAGAAAATAGCTACATATATACTGTTAGAGTACGTGAAGAAAGTTAAGCTTGCCTAATGGTTAGAAAACAATTTAATGTATATTTCACATTGGGATGATTCTGCATTCCTTTATCTTAATTTCCAAACTGTTGCCTCTTCTAGGCATTTCTTACCCAAAATACTTGYCAGAAGCTCATTCTGTCAATTTTCTTGTGCCAAAAATACCTGCCAAAACCTCTTGAAAACCATAGTGGAAAAAGTGTCAAGCCCCTGCCCTTTGACATTTTATTCTGCAAATGTGACTGCGTCATCAGCCTCCCTGTGGGGATTCAGCTGGAAAACAGTACCTACATCGTTTCCCTGTTATTTATGTTGTAACCTGGTTATTACTTTAGTGAATTTTTTATAGCTTTACAAAATATAGAACTTCACTAGCGAAGCAGAAGTTTCCCATTTTCACAGGAGCTTGATTCAGAACTCAGTTTTTCCAATTCAATATAAAAGCTCACTTGCTCTTACATTTTTATACAGACTTTTTTATACAGCATTCATTTCTATTAAATAATTTAATTTCTAGAAATTACTTATTTTTCTTCAAACCTGAAGGTTGTTACTTCCTAACCCCTCCCCCGCAATTAGAATCATATCTCTTTATTATCTCATACTGCTGCCTGGTTCATTTGAAACTTTTATTGGCTCCCTTTTTTTTACTGGAAATCAAATTAATTTTCCAAGTATCAACATAAATTTTGAACAGACACATAAAGTCACCAAATATTTTTGAATATTGAATTTGCAGTTAAGCCTTCTGCTCTGTGGGAGTTTATGCTCTTGGGTTTTATATGCAGTATCATTCTAAGTACTTTTCAGAAGGTGTAGGGAGTGTTAACAGCCTGCATGGGAGAAAAACACCACGTCCTTGGCTGTCTTGAGAAAGAGAAGATGGGAATGTAGAATTGATAATGCAGGTAGCTTACAATTACAAACATTACTAATACTGTAGCTTTTGCAAACCTACCAATCCGATGCTGATGAGTAGAAAGTGACAGCCTCACTGACCAATGTATGTGTGACACAAATGTATGCACTGGTTRCTAAAGTGGATAAAAGAGGCCTGTCCCAGAATAAAGGGGTTACTTTTTGTGTGTGTATATGTGTGTCTTTGTGTCTGTTATTTTCTGTCGGCTGTCTGGCCAACAGCGACAAGAAGGAATATAGTTTTGATACGCAATCATGAAGTGAGTGCCATGCTTGCTCAAAAGAGTGTCTAACTATGTGAGTAATGATAAAAACTTGTAATCTGGGTTGCAATGACATATTTGAAATGGGTATGCCTGGTTTGGGTAAAGCTTTTGTGAACAAACAAATAATAATTTCCAGAAGGGAAAGCCTGAGGAATCATCAATGAGTGCGCAGCAAGGACAAAACTGGCATCCAACCAAACTTTTTTGTCTTTCCCTCCTGCAGATGTCCAGATTAATTCATGTGAACCAGACCCAACTACAACCACATTTCCTTCATCAAGTGCATCACCAGACTTAACTGCATATTCAGCCTCTGATTTGACTGAGAACATCACAGCAGTGCCCACTGTGACTGTGACTGAGTCAGAAAAATTCCAGAAAAACCAATTTCGTGTCATATGCGTAACTGAAACGATCTTACCAACGGAGGGGCCTACCACACTAATGCCAGAGCAGCCCTCACCAACTGACTCTCACAAACACACTCTGGCCTTTAAGAATGATGCTGTTGTTTTTGGAGGTAAGGGCCTTATGTGGAAGTCATTTAATGAAAAGAGCTAATTATGTAGAAGTCAGTAGTCAAAACTGTTCACTGCTATTTTTGTTTCCTGCTGCACCATCCGTTTTGGTATAGCTGAACCTGGAGGCAGAATAGGAGTATTATGGTTTTGCAGAAGCAAAGCTTATAAGGCAGAGGATTTTAAAATAGTTTTGAAGTAGAACTAAGATCTGCTTTTGTACTTTTGGACAATATTTTAATATGAAATGGTGGAAGTTCATTCTGGTTAATGTGATTTGAAAAAGTCTTGGCAAACACTGTTCTCAGAGTAATGGAAAACTCACCAGGTTCTTAAAAACAAATGAAGCCAAGAAAGTTTTAAGAAGAAATATTCTCAAATATGAGGTATGAGTAAGCAATCCTAACACAGCAGTGGAGAAACAGACTAAGTATGAGGAATATCATTCTAACTGTAAGGATAGTTAATCACAAGAATGTGTTCTCTAGGCAGGTTGTTGAAAACCTACCAAAGAGCAGAAGATGATCGCAAAGAGCAGAAGATGATTAGACAAATATCCGCCAGGGATGGCCTAAATACCAGTTTTAGTCTATCTAAAGGAATGAGCAGGAGTATCATCTTTTGATGATCCTAATACCTCTATTCTTCAGTTGATCTGTATTTACTCTTACACTAGGCTGGTTCTAGAAGAACCCAGATTTAAGCTCATGAGACTTTAGAAGGTGAGCCTTAAGTACATACATAAAAGATCTGTTCTTATGTCACTTCGATCTCCAGGTATCCCCACTGCACTTCTTGTACTGGCAATCATCTTCTTCATTATTTCAGTTGTTCTAGCAGTCTGTTATATCAAAAAGTAAGTTTGTTTTGTTTTTTTTTTCTCTCATGAATTGAGTTAACTCCTAGAGTACAATCAGTAGATATTTAAAATATATTCTAAAGAAGTAATGATGATGACATAGTAGTGTTGCACAAATTTTAAAAAAATCTTCTGGTTTTATGCAGATAAGTTTGTTGCTGTTGCCACTCGCTGTATTAGAAAAGGAACAACAAAAAAATAATGCCTATTTTTAATTGGCCAACCATGCTTAGAGTGACGCATTTTCAAAGGTGTCAAAATAACAACACTGAGGTGTGCATCTGTTCATATATAAACCTGTTTATGCAGTTCTATCCTTTTTTTTCTGTCAGACTCAAGGTGAAAGTCTTTATTATTGGGCTATGATTTGGCTCAGAAAAAGTAATTGTTGAACTCATTTGTCAAACATAGAGACTTTCAATGCAGTGCATCATTAAATGCTACTAAAAAGTGTGCATTTCTCACACCCTAGCCCAGGCAGCGTTATCAGTGTGCACCACAAATCCTTAATATACATTGTCTGTTTTTAAAAAAAAACCACCAAAATATTTGTTTAGAAAGCCCACTGCTTGTAAAAGCACAATGGTCTAACATGTAATATCCTCTGTGAGACTTCTGCTTGAGTATGGTAGAGTAAGTGAATTCTAGCTGTTTGAATGATACTACCACACTATGTCAGTATTTGTGCTTTACTATCCTTTTTTCTTTTTAAAGGTACAAGAAAACCTTACCTTTTTTAAACAAGAATCAGCAAAAAGAAACAGTTGTAACTACTGCTCTCAAAGAAACAAAATCAAATGACCAAACACCTGAGCAGGAAACACAGAATAATGAAAATAAGGTAGAAGAGTGTAAAACTAAGTCTGAAGCCACAGTAAAATGTCTAGAAGCAGAAGTTTAAAGAAATAAATGCACAGTTCTTGATGGAAGTACAAAATAAAGCACACAGAACTTAGAAATGCTTATAAACATTAGTGATTGCAAATACTCATATTTTCTCTATCTTTAACATGAAACTTTGTTTTTTAATAATTACATCTTTGGCAACTAATATTATTGCAGGACAACATGGTCTCTTATTTACTTGAAATAAATTTTACAAATCCTTATTACAGCTCATTTTTCATCTTCAATAAAGAAGTAAATAGGAATATGCTATTTATGACATGCACTATGTTAACTATTGGCATGGAATTCAGATCAATACATAATGAAAAGGTTTTTATATCTGGCCGGAGGATGTCTACTAACATAATGCCTGAAATAAAATTATATTTTAGTTCTTCCTCATGTAGATTAGCTTATTCCCATTAAGTAGTTGCATGCTGTTTTTTAAGAAATCTGTTTACAAACAGAAGCGATTGTGCTGTTTGCAAGTGAGTAAAACCTCAGAGGATTAATCCACTGTCATTCAAATGCCCAAGAAAGGGTACAAAGATGCTGATGTTTATTTTATATATATATATATATATATATATATATATCAATGAATAAATTCCTTAGACACTTTCATTGTATCATGATTTAATGCTTTATTTATTAAACCACTATCATTCTTCCACATCAGATACTTGACAAAGGGGGAAAAAACAAACTTGAACTGTATCTCAACACTTATACTGAAGATCTCTTAAGTCTGAGTGTGGCTTTCATAATAAAGGTCTCAGGTGGTATGGTATGTCTGCAGTACTTTATAAAATATAAAATATGGTAAATATGTTTGAGCAATTTACTCTCATGAAAACTGTCTTACAGTAAAAACAACTCATATAAACTTCATGTTATAGAAGTAATTTGTCATTATAGAGGAACAATACTAGCAGTTTATCAAATATTTCCTGGAATCAAGGAGGGAAACTTAAGGAGGAAAGATAACTTATCTTCAACCTCTGAAGGAGGTTGTTATGCCAAAGGAAGTTTTTTTCCTTCATCAAGCAGCTTGAAAAATATAGGCCTTAATAATAATAATTTTAAAAATAGCAAGAGAACTGCTCAACTATATTGTGTTTTCAACAGTGTAGGACACTGGGTTATGAATTTGATATTTTTCATTCACATAAATTTTAAAATGCCCAGTGATTAAATATCCCACTAGATAGTGAGTTATAGTGTACTGCTAACGGTTGTTTTTCTTTTTTTTTTTTTGGGTGTTTATTTGTTTGCTTTGGGGTTTTGTTTTGTTTTGGGTTTTTTTGATAGTTCAGAAATATTTTATGGCTCCAAGTAATTCAGTATATCTCTAAAAAATGCTCATCAGCAGAAATTTAGCAGAAAAACATGCAACAGAGGACAGTACTAGACACAGCCTTCCCACTCAGTTAAGTAATTCCTCTTCTTACAAAACACTGCAGTAACACCTTGTTACTGTTCAGGATCCCTGGCATCCTGAATGGAAGTGCTCTGTGAGGAGTAGCCAGCACAAATAGGGCCATCAGGAAGAGCCACAGCCACCAGTCATGAAGGTACCAGAGTAGCGAATGGGCTTAAGGACACAGGCAAGGGTGTTTCGGTTTGGATTTTTTTTTTTTTTAATTGTGGAATATTACAATTTCTTTTCTGCCTCTCTTTTCTGTGTTTTAGAGATGAGAAAATATCTGTTTCTCTATTGCATGAAGGCCAAGAAAAAAATATCTCTTTTCTTAGTCTCCCACTAACATTACCTCTGTTCCAGAGATACCACATTCCTTTTCTGTCAGATTGTCTCATTAATCTCTAAAGAAACTGGAAAAATTGTGTTCTAGTTTCACTCTAATGGGAGGTTTGTTTTTTTTTGTTTTAGAGCTAAATAAGGCCCTTTCTCTCCCCCAAAAGCATTTACTTGCTAAAACCCCCTATCCTATCTATTTTAGTAAGATATTGCCTTAACCTGTAAGTGTCTTATTTTATTGTGCATCTTAAAAACTCAGCTTTCTTCCTGATCTTCCCACTGATACCTGACCAATGCACATGGTTTGATCTGCCCCCCCATTCCTCTTCACAATTTGTGCCAATACTACAAGGGCTAAAGGAGCTATTACACTGTTCTGGATGGAATGTAAGCTGTAAATTCTAATCAACAAATACTGTATTTTATATTGTTTATATGCAGTGAGCAGTACTCAGTCACATTGGAGCTGGAAAGTACAAAACATTCCTGCTCATTGTTTAATGGAACTGCAAAGGATGCACTGCTACAACACAAACAGGAAACATTTTATTTAAGTATCTGGACTAACAGAGTCGGGCACCAAACCCTTAACTAGAGGTAGCAGAAAATTTTGATAAATTCTTCATTATGTTTCTGACTTTTCTCAAGTGGTGTGTTTTGTTTTTTTTTTATTAAACCTTCTCAACAGCCCTGCAGCTCCTTGATGTGCCACAGCTGCTCAAGTACCTTGAATAAATGACTCATTCCAACAAGCAGGAGAGCACAGTCTGTACTTGCCACTCAGATTCCCACACTGAGGTTACAGATGTTTGCTGACCTTAGGCAAAAGGGGTACTTGGCCTGCAGGAAATACAACAAGGTTTCCAGTCCAGCCCAATCCCTGTCTGGAATATAGGGATGCCTTTGTCGTGGGAAGTACGTGTGTCTATGTGTGAACAGAAGCGGGCAGGAAGGGGAAGTACTACTCCTTTTCTCCTCTTTAAATTAAGAAAAAAATAAAAAAGTAGAATTAAATATTGCAGCATCAGGATGTGGATGACCCAGAGGATGTTCTAGGATGTCTGTTTCTCAATGGCTTGCTGTCCTTTATGAGTGTTGGGGCTTTTTTGTGAAAAGGTCAGTGAGCATTGACCTTTGCCACTCACATCTAACGCCCACATCCTCCCTGCAGGCCTGGATTTGCACCAGCAGCCGTGGCCTGGAATGATCCCACCCAGCCAGGCACTCAGACCCCATCAAGCATTATTTAAATCACTATTTAATAGAGCTCATAGGAAAGAGTGAAGGCACTGGGAACCGCAGGCAGTGCAGCCCTGAGTGTGCGTTTGCTAAGGATGCAGCAAGGTGGAAAAGYGACCCCATTTTGGTCACTCCAGCTATTACAGTGTATTTCTTTTAAAACCCATCTCTATACAGCGCTTCTGCTGCATGTCAGAACAGACAATAGTGTGTCCAGCAGGACCAGGGCAGTGATTGTCCCCCTGTACTCGGCACTGGTGAGGCCACACCTCAAGTGCTGTGTTCAGTTCTGGGCCAAATAGGAAGGACATTGAGGGGCTGGAGCAGGTCCAGAGAATGGCAATGGAGATGGGGAAGGGTCGGGAGCACAGGTCTGATGAGGAACTGCTGAGGGAACTGGGCCTGTTTAGCCTAGGGAAAAGGAGGCTCAGGGGAGACCTTATCACTCTCTACAATTGCCTGAAAGGASAACGTAGGGCGGTGAGGTCGGTCTTCTGTGCCAGAGGAGGTTCAGGTTGTACATTAGCAGGAATTTCTTCACAGAAAGGATGATCAGATATCGAAAGGGGCTGCCCAGAGAGGTGGTAGAGCCTCGGTCCCTGGAGGTGTTTAAGGAAAGAGTGGACGTGGTACTCAGTGCCATGGTCTGGTTGACACGGTGGTGTCTGGTCATAGGTTGAACTCGATGATCTCAGAGGTTATTTACAAGCTAATTAATTTTGTGATTCAACGGATGTTCTGGCGGGGCTCGCTCCGCTCAGCAGCGATCTTGCAGCCGGCACCGGACCGAAGGAAGGACGAGGGCCGTGAGCCCGGTAAGTGCCGCCCCGCGCCGCGCTCCCAGCTTCGCTCCCAGCCCCGCTCCCAGCTCCGCTCCCAGCCCCGCTCCCAGCCCCGCGTCCGTCGTGTCCCAGCAACGGCGCGAGCCGCGTGCTTGCGTCACCCCCGCGCGCCGCCGCCGAGAGCGCGCCTGCGCAGCGCGGGGGAGCGGCTGCGGTGCTGCGGTGCCCGTGGGGCGGCGGCGGCTCCTCCGCGGGATGTGCTGGGGATGCGGTGAGCGGGGCTGTAGGGACCCGCCCCCCCGCCGCCCCTCGGTGCCGAGCGCAAGGCCCGGGCCGGGGGAAGCCGGCGGTGGCGGGCAGCGCCGGACGGGGGGAGCGGGCTGAGCAGCCGGGCTGAGCGCGGCCCGTCCCGTGAGGGGCAGGGTGGGCGGGGCGCGCCCAGGCAGTGAGGGGCCGCGTTTGGTCTCGTCCACGCCGCTTGGGGCGTCTCGTGGGTCTGCGGGTGACGCGGGTCTTGAAGGGTGACCAACGAGGAACATTTCATAGAGTGACAGGATGTGCCTTGTTGGAAGGGATTCACAAGGGTTAAGGTCCAATTCCTGGCCCTGCACGGGACACCCCGAGAACCACACCTCTCGAGTTCTGTCAGGTTTGGTGCTGTGAACACTTTCCCGGGGAGCATGTTCCAGTGCCCGACCACCCTCTGGGTGAAGAACTTTCTCCTAATATCTAGTTCTGCCGACACCCTCGCAGGTGTTTTCCCCCAAACTTTTCAGTGCTGGGATTTAGGTGCTGAGCTCGGCAGGCCCGCGGGAGGCACGGTGCTCCCTCAGAAGCTCGGGAGAGCACCAGCCTGGGAAGTGAGGGAGGATGTGTCTGGAGGGCCACAGGTTGTGCTGTTGACAGGCGGTTCCTGACGTGTGTGGCCTGGGCGTGTGCTCAGCAAACACGCCCGGGAGAGAGACGGGAGGCGGCTGGAGCCTTTCCGGGAAGGAGAAAAGTTACTCAAAGGGGACGTCTGTGTGGAAATAGAAATTGGTGACAATTTCAACCATAAATTGGAAGCTTATTGTTGTGAAGTACCGCAGCAGTTCAGAATGCCCTGACAGGAGCTGAGTTGGTGTGCTGTGTCTTTCTCACACCGTGGTGCGATCTTGACCTCTGTGAATTTCGGCCTGGGTGGGTTTATGCCCCAGTGCAGCTACACGTACTTGCAGGGCAGAGTGCTGCTTCTCTGTGATGTCTCATCAGTAGTGTATAATGCAGATACTATCAGATTGCTCTGTGTTTGAGTTTAGGTGGATGTTCTGTAGTTCATTTGCCCTTGCACGCCTCTATCTTGTAGAAGTCTTAAAAGGGTGTGACAGAACTGGTTTGCTTTACAAATAATGAACTGCAAAGAGGCTTTTTGGGGAAAGTCAAATGTAGAGAGATCAAGGGAACGGTTTGGATAAAGATGTGGATAGCATGGGGACTTTCGGGGAAAAAGATTCAAGTGTGAAGGAAAAGTTGAGTAACTTGGAGATGTTTGAGCGGTCAATTGTGTAATGCATCCTAAAGTTGAGTGTTTTGTACAGCTAGGGAGGTCTCTAAATTGGTTTATACTGGCATGGATTCCTTGGTTTGCCAGTTTCAGAATGCTGTGGGAGTAGTTTTGATCTGCCAGTGTAAGTTTGATGTAAGAAAGCTGATTCCTAATGTAATGTCTGGGTGTAAATAGATACTGATGTGCTCACTGATATTCACATGCTCAGATATTTAGAATAAACAAAGATTGCCATAATCTACCATTGTCATCTTAAGATTTCTTTTTTCATTCCATTGGATGTATTTATATGTGTGTGTRTTGGAGCTGAATTTGTGTGAAAAGTTATCTCTGCTTAATATAAGTATTGCTGTAAGCAGGCTCCTTGAAGTGTTCTGCATTGTTTCTGATCTGACTGTTCAGGTTGTGCTACTTGTGGAATAATTACTATAGACTAAAAGAAAAWGAGGGAGTAGCCACTCATAAACATACAAATGTAACCCTCAAATATTTTTAGCAGAGACTCTACAAGTGAATGAGAACTCTCTACAGAACTGAGGTGAAGAACTTCGCCATGGGTCAACAGATTTCAAACCACACACAAACCGTAATTAATAAATTGCCAGAAAAAGTAGCAAAGCATGCCTCTTTGGTTCAAGAAAGTGGTTTTCTAACCTATGAAGAGTTTCTGGGAAGAGTGGCTGAACTCAATGATATGTAAGCCTTACTTTGCTTCTCTTTTTTTCAGAGATCTTGCATGCAATATATTATTCTGTTCTGGCTAAGCCAGAACTGCCCCTATGGATTTGAAATGTTTCCTTCATTTCTTGAAGGAATGGTTGTAATTATACTTCAATGATTTCAATTTCTGTAATGGTTATAATTGTACTTCAAAACTGAAGCCTTTTCCTTAAGGCCACTTTTGTCCAATACTCTTCTTCCAGCAAGTGTTGCTCTCTCTTAGAAGTTTGCAGGAGGTGATCCAGCATCATATTTTTGTTTGTGTCCCCTTAACTATTCTCCCTCCCACCTGAAGATGCAATGCTGCTTCCTCTCTGCCTGTCACTTGGGGAAGGAAGGAACAATAGGAACCTCGTAGGGACAGACAGGAGTGTGGCACCTGAGACAGAAGTGTTTGTGACTATCCTCCCACCTCTGCAGGCATGCAAGGCTTCTCCTCATTAAGGATGAGACATGTCTTACTGTCCTGAACCAGTGACCTAGATAATCCCAAACAAAAGGCTGATTTTTTTTCAGAATTTTCATAGCCTGCCTTTTATTTGACCAGTATAATGACAGTAAAAAGAAATGAGCAAAAAAGCAGTGTTGTCAATTTAGCCTGTATTTGTGGTATAAAATGATGGGAATAAAATGAAGTGGAAACTTATACACTGAATAACGGCTTTGTAGTGTTTGCTGTTCAATTAAAATGAGAATTTTATTGTATTCAGTTTGTTCATATTTGTCTTGGAGAATGTCTTAGTTTTGCGAATGCCCTTCAAGAATACATAGCTATCTTTTGGGTAGACACATAAAAAGATTTTGAAGACCATAACTTGATGTTTTGTTGAGAACCCAGGCATGTAACAGTATGATTAATACTGTTAGTCTAGTGATATCTTTATTTCCAGTGTTTGCTTAAGCCTGAATGTAATATAGCTTGTTCTGATTCTTGTGAAATAGACCGTTGAGTCTGTGTTCCATTAAAACAAAAATCTCAGGTCACCTGACACATTTACCTGACTACCTCATTATTAATATATACTAACAAAAATACACCTTATCTGCATATGTTGGTACTCACAGGCTTTTTTTTTTACGTACTTGTTGAGGAAATAACCTTTTTAGATGGGACGCAAGATTGTATGATTACTGTAATAAACAATGAGGATATTTGAATTTAAATGTCTATAAAGTACATGTGCTTGCTGATGCTGGATCAAAAGACTTGCACTACATTTTCTGAAGTTTGCTAGGCAATTTAAAGTGAAATGGATTGTGTATTTTATATTCGGTGACATGCTAAGAAGGTCATTATTCTTTACTTTGATGCCCCTGGGCAGCATTRCTAAAATCTCTTTTAAGGATAGAGAGCAGATAGGTGAACCATAAATAATCACACTTGGCTGAGGCTGTTGATATTTGCAGGTCCAGCACATGCCATTAAACTGATGTTGCTTTGTTTCAGTACTGCAAAACTGGCTTCTGGACAGGACAAACATCTGTTATTTGAAGTGCAGCCTGGGTCTGATTCTTCTGCTTTCTGGAAGGTGGTCGTTAGGATAATATGTACCAAAGTAAGTGTGAACATTGGCATTTCATGGGCAGTTTATATGCAAAGATTTGAGGGCTGTCACTTGTATTTGTAAAATCCAGTAACTGCTACATATGTTTTGATACAGATGATGTATTCAAAGATGCTGTTGGATATCATTTAAGTCTAAATTCTAAATTTTTGCAAACAGCACATTAACAAAAACATTTCTATAACTATGTTTAAAGGAATGATGCCTTCCAGTGGAGCACTTACATTTAGTTACAAATAGAGATGATCTGTGAGGTCAAGTAATCAAATGGTACCACGAACGGGGAACTATAGAGTGGGATAGTAGCAGAAGTTGGTCAGCTCTTCCAGACATTATTTGTGTGCCTGTACATAGTCTGATTCCTTAGAAAACCAATATAAAAGTTAAATGTGTTAACTGATTTCAAAGACCATCACAAAAACATACGAAATTTGCTCTGCCTAATGAGATTTTCCCCTCTGTATCCTATCAAGTAACGTTCTTTAATGATCCTCAATTCCACTGAGCTTACGATTAAATAAGCCAACCCTCAAACTTTGAAACCAACAGTTTGTAGTTTTCTGTTTACTCCTAGTTTTCATGAAAGCAGCCATCACTGTAGGCAGTTTTAAGTTCCAATATTAAATGACTGATTATCCTGTGCTTTATTCTAAGCTGAGCCCAGTTTTTTGGGCTAGGTTCCTACTCACACCTGAGTCCATTTGAGTAGTGATGGCAATTGCCTTGCCCTAAAATTGTGGTACTGCCTGAGGTGTTCCTCATGCTGCAGCAGCTGTGTGTGGGTCTTGACTCTTGCTGAGGCAGACTTGTTAACATGATGAAGGACCCTTAGGAAGGGGACTGCTGCCCTATATGAGAACTGCAGTGCTTTAGAAACATTTTGAACAATGCCAAGTTAAAATCTGATAAGTAATTGTAAATAATTCTTTTATTCTAAGATAAATAAAACAAGTGGCATCGTGGAAGCTTCCAGAATCTTGAACTTATATCAGTTCACTCAACTTTATAAAGACATCACCAGTCAAGCAGCAGGAGTTCTTGCACAGGGTGACACTTCTGAAGAAGCTGCTGAGAGTTTGATGTCTCTGTCATCGTGTCAGGCCAGCTTGTGGATGGGAAGGTATTTTGATATACTTTAGCTTCTAACCATAGTTACAACATAAGCATTTTGGGAGTTGTGTTTAAAACCTGAACTACAAATACTTGCTGATCAGAACTGCTTGTTCTTGGCAGCTGTAGGCTTTGTACCATCACAGACATGAACAGACACCTTCCCTTGCACCAAGGGAGCTGCAGTGCACTTGGGTGAAATTCTGAAATATGGGGCTACCATATCTTAGCTTCAGATCAACCTTTTTAGTAATCAGTTCAAATGTAAACATGGTATATGTTGAATCTCCTGAATAAGGAAACAGGAGGAAAGAGAATCAGCTGCAGCTACAAATCCAGGGGGTTTGACAGTGTTTGTTCAAATGGATTTTTTTATTGTTCCACTTGAACTCTTCTCTTCCTCTTACATTTTGGCATGTGAAAGTTCCCATCTGTTGCTACTAGAAGCTCATCAATTATGGTAATAATTTAACTTGTAAGACTGGAAAAATGTGAACTGTCTCACTAATGTTGACAATCTGCTTTGTTAACCAGAGGAAGAACAAAAGAGTGAGGTCAACACCTCAATAACTTCAGTTCAAACTGAATATAACAGCAAGAAGCCTGTCACCCTTTCCCTGTATGGAAGTGTTGCTGCTACCAGTAATTCCTTACTTTTCACTTCCTGAAAACGTTCAGGGTTCTAAACCAGTTTTAAGTGAGGTAGATTTAGGTTTTACAAGATAATGTTTGAGAAAGAACAGGAAAATTACTTTCTCAAGGTTATACTAGAGCACACATTTTTCTGGAAATGGCCCTTCTCTTCAAAACAAACAAACCAAACAAAATAAACCTCAGATACTTATGCAGAACAACTTTTATATATTGTTGAAGTTAGTGAGGAAGATAAAAGGTTACCTATATGAGTTTCTTCTTCAGTTTTCAGACTTGGAGACAGGGGAGATAGCATCTTTCATGATTGTAAACTTCAATACTTGAGGCAGTAATAGTCACAAATAAGGACAAAGTGTAACAACTTTGCTAATATTGTGCCCTTTGGTGAGCTTGTGTCTTAGCCAAGCTTTTCAAGTTATTAAGGAAAGTACAGGCTGAAGCACCTTCAAGTATTCTACGCTAATGAAATYTGCTATTCATTTTTCTGTGATAGCCACCCGTTTGCCTGAATTCTTCTCACCTTTACACATTTTTCAGCCCTGCAAAGTTAATAAAAAAATGGCAAGTGTTTCATTCTTATCTTAACTTTTTCCACTAGAATAATGCCCCGTTTCTTTACAACATCCAGTTTCTATTCAGAGCATTCCAAAATATGCCTAAGTGGTTTATGCTTTCTGATAATGAAGGACAAGCACTTCCTTAGTCTGTGTCTCTTTTATTTTGCTGTTCCTTCAGGAGTTTAGTCCTATGAGTAAAGCTTAATTTGCAGAAACTTTATAAATGCCTGAGTAGACACCAGCAAATCTCAAAATTTCAAGTCCTTTGAAAGGTTAGTAACCAGCCTGGGGGAGGAAAATGAAAGGGAACAGGTCTAAAGAACATAGTGAGCAGGCTTCTTGGAAACTGTTGTATGCAAATTGCCATCTGTAAAAAATTCTATCATTTTAAAGTAATTTCTCTGAAAGCAAATTGAGACGGAATCTCCAGGGACTGGCTGAAAGATAGAACAAAGGCATGTTGACTGTTGCCCAGTAGCTGGTTATTCTGTGCAGTTAAAAAATGACTCTGTGTTTGACAAGCTCCCTTAAATGTGTAAGCAAAAGTGGTCTGGTCAGTAGTGATGAAGGTGRACTGACTCCTGAAATGCTATTTTTTCTGGGATGGTCTCTCTGTCCATCCCTTCATGATTATAAAATTGGGAACTTTATGTGTCTGGCCAGTGAAAGCTGAGGATTCTCTGCACCTTTTCACACTTGAGAAGTGTTGATAGTGCAAATGTTTGGGATACTACTGTTAAGAATGTTACATACAGGTATCTGTTATTTGGGAAAAAATTATAATATGTCAATGTCTGTGTTGGTTAGTGAGATAATTTTTAAACTACCCCACCAACAGGAACACCTGGGAATTTAACTGGAAAGCTGTGGTAACAGTTTGAGAGTCCTAATTTGAAGAGCAATCATGTGGAGCATATTGCAAGCTAAAATCAGCCTTTTCAATCTAATGAGCAGTTCAGCTCCCGGCATTTTGATGCCATGTGAAATTAGTGAATGTGCATTGTGGAAGTGATCCTCTTGACATGTATGTTTTTGGGATATGAATCAGCACACAGAGATTTGGTAAAGTTTATTATGAACTGGTTCAGCCTGACATGCAGTGAAAGGAAGGCAGGTTCCTCTCCTGCCTGTTATATAAACAGTGTTTGTGGTTTTTTGCCCAGTGGTATGAAGCAGTTACCACTCCTTACACTTCTTTGTTGATATGGAAAAGGACTTACAGAACCCTTTTTGTCACCAAAAGCACGTAACACAAAAAATAAATGCGCATTCTGGCTCAGTTCCTTCCACATACTGCTGACATAGTCTGAGATGGCATAACTAGTCCATTCACAAATTACAAGCACAGGTGTTTCTTTCTGGCTATCAGTAATTGTTATGAAAAATGCAGTAACTGGTGTAGTTACTGGGGCAAAAATATCAAACATCTGGAAGAAYCTAGTGTCTTCTTTTCTGCAGGGTTAAACAGCTGACAGATGAAGAGGAATGTTGCATCTGCATGGATGGGCGTGCTGATTTAATCTTGCCGTGTGCTCACAGTTTCTGCCAGAAATGCATTGATAAATGGTAATGTAGATTAAARGATATTCATTATTTTATTACAGGTTATCTGACATGTTTCAGTTTGACAGATTCTGTGGTTGCCATATAATGTAATGTCTGAAGATACTTCCAGGCTAATGTACATATGACGCATAACAAGCTTGAGTAAAATCAGACTGCAGCAGAAGGAAAGCAGGAAATTTTGGAAAAAGAGGTGTGAAAGTGCTCTTCAGCATTTGCTTTGTAACTTCTTATGTCTTTTTATTCTTCTACAATTAAATTATTTCACTCTTGCTCAAAAACTAGAGAAGATGGTATATGCAGACGCTGGCAGGTTTTGCTTCACAAAATCTCATTTAAAGCTCATAAAGACTATGCAGATATGAAGACAAGGTGGACTGTGTGTCACTCCTTGGAAAATAACTATCAGAGGGATTTTTTTTTCTATATGTTATGCTTTCACTTCAAATAAATAGCATATAATTTGCTGATTTAAATAGATCAGACTTTTCCAGAAAGATATTTCTTCTCAATGGCAGCACCTTCAAATTTATGTATAACATGTATGTTCAGCTTCATAGTAAACTGAACACTTTTTCAGCTTCTGCATCTCTGATTCACCAGGCATTGGAAAAGTGGGAGAGAAAAATGGCTTTGTGCAGAAGCACAGCTCTTGTCTGACCACACAGGCCTACAAAGATCAGGGAAGTGTTCTCCAGTCTGGCATGAGGGGATACAGACCTGCTTTGTTAAAAGGTTTTATTTTGGCTAGTTAAAACAAATGCATTTACACATCATTTGTGCAGAAGAGTTTGTTTTGTGGCTTTTTGAAAGATTCACGAGGAGATTAGTCTTGTAACAAACATCAGGCTTCCACAAGGAAAAACCATAGTGAAAAATCACTGGATCTCAGAATAGTGAGTAATTTCTCTCTTCTGGGAAAGTATCTTAACATCTACCAGCAAGACAGGGTTTAGTTTAGTGACTGAGGTGGAGACTGGATTATGTGGTGCTTTACTGTCAAGCGTTGTTGTTTGGAACCCCTGAGATGGTGGAGGGGGAAGGGACTCTGAGGGACCAGTTCTAAACTTGAGTGGACTGCGTGACCTAGGAAAAGGGCTCCTTTTTCTCTTTATCTATGGAGACTGGTTTCTAAGGATCTCAGCTGAATTCCTGAAGATAGGAAGAAGTAATTTAGACATTAGATTTCCATTTAAACTTTCTGGAGAGATGCATCCTGTCTGATGTGAGAAAATGATTAGGAGGAATGTGATTCCAAATTTTCACTCAAAGAATGATGCTCCATTCAGAAGTCTTCCTCACAAAGAAAACGTTTTTAAACAAACAAAATAGATAGGTGGTCTAATTCAGTTAATGTGATCATTCTTGAAGCTCTCAATGAGTTGGGTTTTGTTTGGGTTTTATTTGTCCGTTTGGGGGCCCTTTTTCCTTCTTCTGGCCAGCAAGAGACCATCAATGAAAGCTGCTCATTTCTCTGCCTTCCCAACAGGAGTGACCGTCACAGAAACTGTCCTGTGTGCCGCCGGCAAGTGACCGGGGCAGGAGATTCCTGGGTGGTCTCAGATGCCCCTACAGAAGATGACATTGCCACTTACATCCTTAACATGGTGGATGAGGCGGGGCAACCCCACAGACCCTGACCCTGCCCACCAGGCTGATCGTGGCAGAAACACTTGAAGCTTTTGTTTTCCTGAGCGTCTGGTTTTACCTCTCCTTGTCGTTCTTCCACCGTCTGTCCTTTCCTTCTCCTCTTAGCCACTGTGAGTCTGCACTGCTCTTTTAAAGCACAGGATATCTGAGCAAGTCTGTGTGTGCACAGACAGTCTTCATTAATGAATTGTTCTTTAACTCCTTGATCATTAACAAAATTAATTTTAACAACAGCTTTGGTATTAAGTAACAGTTCAACTACTAGGTGAAGCAATTTATAACAGCACAACTACAACTGCAAACTGCTGTTTGAGCATCAGAGTTCTGCTACAGAGATGAACCGTGGCAGATGGCTTGACCTCACAATTCCTACCTTTGAAAGCAGTCCCTTATTCACAACAAATGTGAATAAAGATGATGAGTTAGCACTAGTGGTTATTAATTTGAAATTTTGCTGTTGAAACTTGAAGATATCCCACTGCCTGTTCTTCAGTAGGAAGTTATTGCTACTCTTAGTGTTTACAGATACTTATTTCAATCTGATCTGCTATGACTTCTAGTATTATTTATTTTAAATCTGTTTTGGAGAGTGTAGGCAGGTCTGTAAATGTCTTATGCACTTCCCCTTGTTCTTCTAACAAGACTTATCTCTTAGAGTATTTTTAATATGGTATTTAGCATAGTCTTACAGGCTTGGAAACATTAGACAGTTTTGTACACAATCCTAAAAGCAGTAAATCAGCTTCTCAGTAGATTATGATAAAGAGCAGCTAAAATTATTTCTAAACATTGGGCATATGTGAAGAGAATGCCTTTATTTGAATTAGCACTTACGGTGTTATTTAGTATGATGCTGTGGTTTTATCTGCTCCTCTTGAGTTTTTGAAGTGATGAGATCAGAGTTAAAAGGTAGTACAAGGAGTTACAAGTGATAATCTAAGTAAGGGTGCTCTACTTTACATCTACAAGTGCAATATGCTTTTATGTRGCAGAGAAACTTCTTTAACAATATTTTGCTTGCAGCGAGATGTGCATGTGACAGCTTGGGAAAAAGGATATCACAAGTGGAGTGCAGCAGTATTTTGTGGCTAGCAGAATCAAATCTTTAACGATCTGAGTTTAGACGGTCTAAACTGTTAGTATTCAAGAAACCCATCTTAAGCCTCCTGTGCATAAATAGCGTTATGGAAATGAATGGCAACTGTAGAGAATTAATTTTACATGTGTATATATAAACAAATACTACTTTTTCTCACTCAGTAATCTCAAGTTAAACTATTTGAGTGTGGCATTTGAGGGAATATCAGCATAAATCTTACTTACTGTAAGACTGCATTTTTCCTTATCATACCTGTAAAATTCCATGATGCCATAAGGAAGTCCTTTTGTCACAGACAGGTTCTGAACTAAAGGGCATGTGCACATATAGATCGGCACATTTAGGCTATTTTTCTGAATTGGCTACAAAATAATTTAATTACATCAATTTATTAAAGAATATGCACAGCATATGACATCCATTTGAGTTTGGCTTACAACACCGTTGTCAAATTTATCGTAATTTTTAAGACAGATAAGCAATGTACTCTTCATGTGTCTGTCATCTGAAAGCCAGTATTGCTTAGTGTGTAAATCTGTATTTAATTATGGAAAAATCCTGTTAGGAGTGTTTTTAGTTTAGAATGTTTTTTTTCCTTTGTTAAGCCATTAATAGCAATGAGATATTCTTCAGTACATGTATGGAGTGTTTGGTTGGATAAGGACAGTTATTGTTTGGGCTAAAAATCGTTACTGGCCCAGGATTTTCCACTAAAATGTGCAAATATTCCTAATCATGCACCAGTTTGGTTTCTTTTTGTTTTTTTGAGCTTGCATTAGTCCATGTTCAGAACTTTCAAATCACCTTTGAATTTTTTAAACTTTTTATATCACTGGAACAGAAAAAACATCTAAATGAAAGCTTCAAGCTAACTTTATTTTTCAAGTACTTCAAGAATTATACTTCTGAATTGAGGTTTTATAAGTTGACTTTCTGCTGAGAACTTAYGTGAAATTCTTAAAATGTAATTTTATAATGATGCAAACAGGTTAATTGCAGCATAATGACAAATACAATATAAACTATTGCAAAAATTATTTAAATAGTGAAAAAGTAAACTTTGTATTCTGTACAGCTTTTTTAAATTAAGTTGCTGTAATTCACACTGCTGTGATGTAGATACTGTAATGTGTGCCTTGTAAAATATATGTACTGTATGTTATAGGGAGAAATAGATACATTAACACTGAAAAACTAGTAATTTTATACTGGTTGGTATTATTTAGTCTGAAGTGAAAATTTAGCAATTTTGGAAGAGAAAAAGGAATCCATTGGTATGGACATGGCACTGTGTTTCAGAAGCTAGACCTTGAAAATGTGAATTACTGCAAATCGCTGTTGGTGGGGGGCATTAGAACAAATTAACTTCCTTGTGTTAAGTGAATATTTCTTACAGGTTTAATGTGAAATTGTAATTTAAACATTAGAGATTGTATTAATAGCTAAGAACATTCCACTATATTAAACTTTATGTAAGAATTGTGCAATAAAGTTACTTCGGAGGAAGTGTCAGAGTTCTTTTAAACTTAAGGAATCTCTTGGCTTTTGTACCACAGAAATCTGAAAACTGAGTTTTAATCCAAACACAATTACACTAGGGTTGTACAGGTGGTGGGGTTGAAAGTGCAGCATTGTGAGTCAGAGCTTTCTTGAACTTTGAAGGGTGGGATTAACAAGGTACCTTAGGGCAGCTCTGCAAAAAAGACTGGCTCTGATTTGACCACTTCTGAGCACACAAATAAATTTGAACTTTCTGCAGTGATAGGATAAATTAAACAACTAATTCGTAAAAGGACAATATTGACGAGGTTTATTCGGGGAAAGGATTTTTGTTATCAGAGAAGTGTGATACACTTTTTTCGCGAGTTACTTTATCACATTTCTGATGGCAGTTTAAAGCTTAAGGATGCTAAAGCTTGGAATATTTTTTCTTCCTCCTGTTTTGAAATTGAAATATGAATTGGAAAAAAAGAATTGAAATGTGTAATTAATGTAACTGTTTCCTCTGTCTAACAGTAACCTGCTCAGTTACTTGGCTTATCTGTTTGGATCTTTCAAAGCCAAGGGAGAAATGGGAGAGAAATTCATTAACAGATCAGGAAATTAGAGTGGATAAAATGGCCAGTTGACAGGCACAGCAGGAGGTAGGTGTACCAGAGCAAACCTTTGTATTTACTGCGTTTCAAGTTTAGGCACCATATCAATGTACTGGGCATAGTTGTTTTTGTTTTGTTTTGGTTTTTTTTGTTTGGTTGTTTTTTGTTTGGTTTTTTTTTTGTGGGAAGCAGTATATTTAACTTCCTTATCTTTCCTTTAAAGAAAGTTATATCATTGTAAAGGTTTTCTAATCCATACGCTTTACTGTTCTGGAAGCCAGAGCAACCTCTGTGATTTCTGTGCTGCAGGTTTGAACCAAGCTGCTCAATCCCACTCCTATAGAGCTGTAAGTGCCAAATGCATTATTTTTGGAAGGAACATCTTGGTTTGCTTCTTTGTGCTTTGCATCCTGCTGAATCCTGGAAGAACAGCTTGCTCAGGAAGCCCGGCAGATGTTTGATACAAGTAGCTGTCTGTTAACCTGGCTGGCCTTAATCCTTACACTGCATCTACATAATGCTTTAATTTTGTAGTCACTAACTACACACACTGTGTAATGGAAGCAATACTACAGCGTTTTCTTAGGGTTTCTGTTGTTAAATCATTCTTGAAGATAACTTTCCGAGATTTTATCCTCACCTGTTTTAAGTGGGTGAACGGAATTCTGCTTTGTGAGTGTAACTTAAGCATTAGTCATTTCAAAACTGAATTTGTTAACTATAATTTCTTCAGATGTTTGATTCCAAGGCCTAGAATTTATCATACAGCAATATTCTTTAAGGACTGAAAACTGTTCCTGCTGGGGCGTGTCAGTGGCATTAGCCTGGATGTGGCTGTGTGCTTTTCCAATGACCACAGTGCGCGATCACAAAGTAACATTTCACTGTGAGCCAGCCAATGTTACATCCATGAGGGGTGGGACAGCACATTCTGCTTTTGTCTGAGCTACAAAGATGTTCATTAGCAAAACTTTACTTACCTCACTAACCTGTCAAGATTCAAATAATAAACAGTGGGCATGGGGCTTATAGGACTAATATTAAAAGGAATTTCCAGTTTTGGGAACTTGGATAGTACTTTGCGCAGTGTGTGCCTGCTGGAATGAAGAATGCAATCTGATAGGTGACTAAATGAGCACTCTTCTTGGGTTCAAAGTGCTATTTTAGAATGCAAGATGTTTTCACAAAGTAAGCTTAAAGTAAGTGGAAACCTGCACTTTTGAAAGTTGTATGTGTAAGAAGGTAGGAATTGGATACTGTGCTTCCATGGTGATGTGGTTCTGACCCATTTTAATAGATCTTCAAAAAATAATTTTCATGTGAGACAGTGCCAGTTAGTTATGGTGAATGATGAATGAACTAGTGATGTGGTGTCTCACTATTACACAGACTGTTCTCTGTGCTGTTTGACAGTGGTGTTTAGTGCTTTGAGAGGTGTGGGGGATAAATGGACATTCTTCAGTTACAGATGAACCTGTACTCTTGTGCATCACTTGTATTGCTCATGTACAGAAATACAGAGTTTGTATGCTGAAAGAGGTGATGCTTTCATCTTCATCTGAAAATCATTACCACTTTTCTTACAGAAATACTTTGTGTTAAACTTTTCAGAAGTCGTGGTGACTGTAGCAGGGTATCTCCATTGATACTATTTATTTAAATGTCACCTGTTGACTGCTTAATTGGTTTTTGTCAGATAAAGTTGTTGTGTCTAGTTGCAGAATCACAGTACAGCTTACACTACTCTGCCCTGAGTGTCAGGACTGCTTTCTTGCTTCCATGTTTGGTAACTTGATTCTCAGCTCAATATCCAGATGAGGCTCCAGGATCAGTAAGAGCTGCTGCATGCCCTGCCCTGGTGCCCAGTTTGGATGTGCAGGGAAGCAGGGTGGGCACCAAGAGGTGGTGGGGCAGCAATACAATTTCACTTTCAGTACGTTACGCCAGGTCTGAATGGTTGGTTTTCATTAGCACTAAACTGTTTTAAGCCAGATAAGCCTTTTGTCACTTCTAAATAGTGCTTATTGTCTTCTCGGTCACCACTGGGGATTTTCAGTTTTCAAGCTATGTTTTGGTTAGGTCAGTTTAAATGCACAGGGTTTTAGTTCTGCTTAAATGTGAAGATTTGAAAGAGCTACATTTTTTTTGAGGGGTACATGCACAAAACCCACAACCATATTCTTTTACAATTCATTTATTAGTGTAATGTTTAATGCTTCCACAAGAGGCAAAAGATAAACATCATGTAACCCAGGCACAGAAAGAAAAAGCAGTTTTTACAGACACCTTTTCAGACTTGAATTTTAACTAGGTGAAGAGAAGAGATGTTTAGCCACACATAAGGAACAATGATATGAGACAATAAGGTGGCTTTAGGCTGAGAAAAAAATGTATTGTCCAGTAGCAGAGCAAATGCCTTAAGCTTGCTAAAGTAACAGAACAGAAAAGAACTGTTCAGATTGATAGGTTATAAACATCAAGTAAACATAATGAACTCATATTGAAAGTATAAAAGGCTTTTTAGCCAACAGATTTAAGGATACCTTGAATAATGTTTGGACCTTACTCCCAGTGAGGTTAAAAGAAAGTAGGATATTCTTTCATCCTGCAGCACCAATTGCAAGCTGCAGTGATGTTCTTTCCACCCCTTTCTGTTTGAGTCAGCTGTGTTCTAACCAGGTTTGACCTCAGTGCTGTCAGCGGGGATCAGCCACTGCCCTGTTCTGCACTGGTGTCTGTGTGCGCAGCACTGACTCGTGCTGGATCTACATTTTCATTCTAGCCACAGCCTGAGACCGTAAGGTTACTCTGAACAGACTCACATTAGCACAGAAGTGCAACTTTAAAAAAGAAAACAAGGCGAAGCTTAAGAACTGAACTTGGGAATCAGTAACTTTTGCCTAATTGAAGGATGTCCAGGAGAAATGTAGTAGTGGAAGCTTGAAAGTATGTCTGTTTATAGTTCCTCAAATATAATACTACAAGCCCAATTTCCCCTTAAAAGCAGCACGCAAGAAAGCACAGAAAGCAGAACTTGTGGTCATGACCACTTATGTGTTACTGTGGTTATTGTCAGAATCCCAATTACTGTCCATTCACTGAATATTCAAATCCAGTTTGGCTTTTTTTAGTAATAGCTACAGACCTACTAGAACCTGAGGTAAGGAAAGCTGAAAAGGTATTAAACATATATAAATTTGGTGTAATTTTAAGGAAACTAAATAAGAAACGTAAGTGACAACAAAAGCAGCACTAACAGCAATCTTCAGTTGAAACAACCCAAGTAAAGCAATATTTATCAGATGGAAATACAACTGAAATTTTTCATACCAAGCATGTTGCTTATTTAGCCTGGATGCAGATGTTTTTTTTCCCAAATAATGTTACATTGATAACTATTAGGAGGTTATAGTGATGAAAACAAGGTATTTTCATTTTATGCAGCTAAACAGCTTAAACCACTTTCTCAAACTTCATCCTAAGCAAATGACACCAATTCTGAGATAGCATTCTATGAACTGCTGAAGTTCCTAACAGTGAGGCTGACAGGGCTGCTGACTTGAGAACTTGGGACAATTTTATTCTCATATAGCTGGGCAGCATAATGTGATTTCACATGATTTTTAGGTGTACAAGGAATGCAAAATCTGCCACATTGCAGATATTAGGCTGGAGCACTGAAGAGCTGAAGACAAATTCCCATGTCCTGTCTGCAGCCCTGGTTTTGGATGAAAAACCTCTGTAATCACTGCYGCTCCCTCTGCATGACACTGGCTAACTGTGATGGTGAGTCGGTGGCCAGAACTCTCCCTTCTGTGCCTTGGATTCCTTTGGAACAGCCTTAATTCCAGGCTGCTTCCTAACATCTTTAGCTTTCTCTCTCTCAAGGGGTTCTTGCAAGGCCACACAGCTGGAGGAGGTGATAAGGAATTCCTTCCCTACTTTAGTGCTTTTTCCTTACAATCTCCATTCAGAACAGCAGGGACATCAAAGAGATACCTACAGGGACAGCTTTTTAAACTATCTCTTTGCCATAGCCTGAGGAGAGTGTCTTCAATGCATATATATGTGTGTGTGTGTGTGTGTGTGTGTGTGTATGTATGTATGTATATACATACATTCATGCCATTAAGGAGTTGTCTGGTACTGGTGGTATCACCTCTGCCACTTTTGGCTGCATTTGCAAGGGAAAGTGAGACCTCAGCTTTTGAAAGGCTGTAGGAGCCCAAGACCCAGGAGAAGGGCCTGGCCCAGGAAGTGCAAGTGGTACAAGACATCTGATGTAGCACAACATGCAGGGTTCAAGGTCAGGTGAAGCCTGATGGGCCAGTATCAGTTATCTGCTCTTTATGTATTAATACTGAATGCCTGTTTGAAGAAGCCTGGTGTCCCTATGCAGGATATTAGAGAGCCAGGCCTCTAACCCTGGGCTCAGATCCTGCCTGCAGGACCTCAGGGACTTCAAGCCTTTGAACTGAGTAGTGCAATGCTGGATTCACAGGCATCCACACTCTCTGCTGCCTGTGGCCTCCATTTTTTTTTTTTTTTTTTGTGTGAAACCATGTGCAGCTTCTACCGTACATATGTGCTATCATATTACCTTGAATACTTTCTGAAGTAGTAGTACTGTGTCTTAAGGATAATGAAATTGAAAAAAGATTGAAAGTCATAAATACTCCAGTAGCTGTATTTTACTAACCACTTCCTCCTAAATAAATAGTTTAACATAACATACCATGATTTGAAATGACAGATTTCAAGTGGGCTGGCTTCTGTATAAATAGACAGCTTGACTTCCCATTCAGCTGTAGTCGACTAAAATACAGACTAAAACAAATGTGTAAAAATATGTCAGAAGTAGGACCAGAACCCAGGTCTGGCATTTCTATGACTGATTCATAAGAACACTTCCCTTTTTCAAGTAAAAAATTTATCTTTACATGCAACCAGAATTATCTGCATAAATTTCTAAGTCATTTGAATGGGCATATCCACATATTCCTGTTACAAAGCAATAAAAAAGTGTTCTCAACTTTCAAGGCAAAATTTTCATTATATAATTAGTCTCATTACAATGTATAATTGTGCTTTGACACCATGTTTTGCACGTGCTAGATTAAAAAGCACTCATCTGCTGTTCTTCGCTGACATCCTACATAACAACACGAATTAATTAGTCATAGGACAAGATTACCCGATGCTGGTTTTTCTTGTTTTCCAATATAACTGCTGAAACATAAAGTTAAAAACTCTGTGAGAATACCTTCCAGAATGAASGGGTAGCCTCAAAATTCTGCATCCCGTAACAAACTGCTAATGAATAAAGGGTTAAACTTAGGAGTGTTAAAAGCCATGACTGGTGCTGAGCCTTGCAGGGCTGCAGGCTCCTCAGGTGCATAGCACAGATGCATATTCTCTCTGGTTTCCCAGGCTACACTGCAGGGCACAGTTAAGACAGTATGAAACAAATAGTACATGATTCTGAGTTTGCATTTAATATTTACAGCAATCTTAAAAAGCCTAATGTTCATAAAAACCAAAATCTTTGCGATGAGAATAATGCAGTAACAGATGAGAGCAAGCGCTGTTTACCTTCTACATACTCCTTTTGTTTCTGTGTTGTTCAGTCCTGGTGGCATCAGGCAGATGATTTGATGTTAATTAGCATCTTATCCTGCTTAGAAGGGACATGTTCTGGTTTCTCTGAGTTTGTAACTACTTTGACAGAGTAGAAATATCTTCTGTTCTCATGGCATCAGCCAGGAAGCTGAGTTCATTGCACAGAGTCTCGTACCTGAAGGCCATCCGGATCTGGGCAACGTTTGTTTTTCGAATGTCATTTCCCTCAGGCCCTTCCTTGCAATAATTCACCCCCAGGAATTTCTGTTTTTCCTGTGAATGGGATTAAACGTCAAAAGGGAGAAGTCAGTCCAACTGCTTTGATTTATTGCAGAAGTAAGTGTTTGTTAGTTGAATGAGCCCAGTACTAGTGAAAAGAGCAGTTTCAACCAGCTGGCTGTTGAACTCTTCCTCAGAATCTTAACCAGTTTAGGAGATTTTAAGGCCAAAGTTTATCCATATAATCACTCTAAAGTGCACTTAGTCTGGCTTGCTAAAACCCTCTGTGCTTGTGTTCAGCCTTCACTGCCACATCTTGAATCTGAGAGGGCAAAAAGGAGCTTAGGTCTCTTTTGTTAGTTAAATGTTGCAGAAGAGGAAAATGAGTAGTTGTCACTAGGGAATATTGGAAGAAACAACCGAATATACTCAGAAGCCCCTTCACATACCATTTCATTCAGAGGAGTGTACAAAAGTGACATAGAAATAGGATACTGTAAAATAAGTCCTAGAGAAGACCTTGGCTGTATAGAATTTTAAAGCCAAAAGGGAATTTAATCTGACTGCCTATCTAAACCAGAATATTTTCTGTAGTACTCCCTTTTAATCAAAACATGTCTTGCTTATGACAGGCAGTTTGTTTTTACTTAATGCTAAGAAATAATGTAGAAAATCACTTTCAGAGGGATATCACTCAAATAATTAAAAGTTTGGATCTGGAAGGAGAACTGAGTATAAAAAGGCATCTGATCTCTACATATTTTGTGATTTCCAAAACAAAGCTAATGGGGAAAAGTAATGTTAATACTTTGCTTGTAATATAAGACTGCATAGCCGATGGTTTGTGGCTATTTCTAGAAAAGAGGACAAGGATGTGCACAAATATATCACGCAGCACCTGCTATTCAGTGTTCAGACTATTGACTTCTGGGCGCCCTAATATTCGGTTTTCCAGCTGTACTTACCTTATCTGATAATCCGCTCTGTAGAACACTGTTTCTTGCTATTTCACACAAGTCACAGGTACTGAGTTTCCACACCTGAGCTGCAATAGCATATTCTTCCATGAGAGCTTCCTGCAGCACCAAAATACATTTAATATTACACTCTAGGTAAATAAGAGATAAATGGGGATATGCACTCATTACTAATCAAGGAATTTATACATGCTCTTTAGACAGCTGTGAAAAATTAGAAGTTTAAAACTTAAAATATCACAATTACTATGAACAGAATTGTTTATTTCAAATTTCCCAAGGACTACTGGTTAATAATTAATAGGCACTGAGTATCCAGTTAGCTTCGTCTAAGAAATTGCAGCCTACGGTCCAGATCCCTAGAGACATTTCGTAAGCTATTCCAAAGGAGACCCCAGGGTACACAAACACCCTGGAGCACCTAGTTGTAAAGCTTTAGTGAATATGCACATGGACAGGTAGCAGGGCAATTTCTCATTCTGGCCCTCCACACCAGGTGGGTGGGTCTGTCCTCAGGGGGGCTGTCCCAGCTGAGGACCTTCCACACTCCCTGTGACTGCATCCATGCTCCATCCAGCAGCAGCTCCGTGTCCCAGCCAGCAGCCAGCCCAGGGAAGGCCGGCAGAGCTCAGCTTGTCCTGGGACACGGAGCTGAGCCATGTGCAGGCCCCTCTGGGCACAGCATGGCTCAAATCAGTGCCAGCCACCACACAACGAGGTCAACAACACAGCCAGTGACCAGGCACTCCTGTCCTGCCAGGCCACCCAAAGGCAGGAATTTGTTTCACTTCACTGAGCAAGCAGCTCAGATGTCATCTTGAGATTGCACATCATGGTTTTGTAATGTACTTCCCCAGACTTATTAGAGTAAGGAAACTGGACTTTCCTGGCACTCTAGAGGATTGTTTATGAAGGCTCAAACCTCCCTTCAGCCTCATCCTTCATTTTATACTTCAACAGCCAACACTGGAGAGGCAAGAGTACAAAAGAAACATAATTAGGAAATCAGACATTTCCTTTGGAAGCCTAACAGTGAGTAGTAGACAGAGAATGAGGGGGGAAAATGAATGAAATGACTGAAAGACACGACACTATGTCCTAAGCAATGAAACACAAGCAGCTTTCAGGTCATTCTGGACCCTTGTGGTGCTGTTGCCAAATTCAAAGCCAATGCTTTTTGCAATTCTTACCTTTGTGTAATGGAACTGCATAGGATCATCTGTGGAGAGGGAGACGTGCAGTCCCTTATGGAGAAATTCCCGTAGTGGATTTTTTGAGTACTCGAGGAATAGGCTGTTGTTACTAAGTGGGGACATAGCAATGGGTATTTGTGCAAGATAATAAAGATACTGAAGGACAGGACTCTGCAAAACAAAACACAGTCAGTATTTAAAGTACTGTGGTATGATGAAAGAAAAGAAGGATTTCCCTTGGGTAAAATGGAAACAGCATTACAGAGGGAAGACTAAGATCAAAAAAATCAGGTTGACATTAAACTATAACTACTCTGGAAAATATTTAAAAGTCTGAATTTTAAATCTTACTGATCTTTATAAAGTAATTTATGTTCTTAAATACAGATGTCATCTTTTTTAAATAAGATGACTAATATTACAGTAGATTAGTAAATATATATGACTGTTACAGGAACTGCATTTGATACTAACTGCATACTCTGCCCCAAAACCTGAAAGTCACAGAAAACAGATGGGCAAAATCTGCTAAGCAATTTTTTTATTTTCAAAGCTGCAGTCCTATGGGTAAATTTTAGGAGCGAAGGAAGTTTTAATTTATGAGAAGTCACGTGTTGCTGCTGTGCATAATATAAATAATCTGTGATCACCTCATCTTTATTACTGTTTGCCTTAGGCAACCTGTGAACCTAACAAGTACCTTTATTACTGTTACTATTATTAGTATCTGCTATGCCATCTTATTACACCACGCCATGCAGGAGAGCTTTGGTCACACAATGCTTTAGTGCTACTCTGTCTGGGTTTAATTTTGGGAATTACTATTTGTGGGCATAGTATCAGACATGATTTTAGGCAATTTTTTTTCTTTGTTATTGGTTATGTTGAAAAAATACAGAGAATTTTGCAGCATTAAACAGAAAAATCTCACTTATAAGGGAACTCCTGAAAAATTATGGTAAACTCAGTACAGGTCTGCCACCCACTGACCAATTATTTTAATTATGAAACCGTGCCCTGCAGATGGGTTGAGTGATGGTTTTTATTAACTGCCAGGAATTATTTGTCCTGTCATAATAATTGAGTTCTATCTAAAATACTGTGTCAAACAGCTATGCTGAATTTCTTGATCAAAATAATCAAACCCTTAAAGAGCTTTTGAATGAACCTGAAATATAGAAATATGCACCAGAGAAAATTACCTTTGTCCCCATACAGAAAAAACTAGAGCGCTCCTCAAGTTTTTTTGGAACTAAACCAAGGATTAGTAGCAAGTCTAGGCAAGTTTAACTAATTTTAGTTCTGTTTGGAGTAACCAAAACCAGGTGTCAAGTCTTTGACCTACCTAAACAGTTGATCTTCCCTATGAAGGCAAAGCTTTATTTCCTCATAGGCATAGACAATACTTGCTCAGGAAAAGCTATCTTTTTGTAGCTTAAGAATAGGAAGTTCAGTTGAGTTTATTTATTTCATTGACTCATGAAATACTTTGGTTTGGAAGGGACCTTAAAGACCATCTGGTTCCAATCCCCAGCCATGAGCAGGGACACCTCTACTAGACCAGGCTGCTCAAAGCCCCATCCAACCTGGCCTTGAACACTGCCAGGGATGGGGCATCCACAGCTTCTCTGGGCAACTTGTTCCAGTGCCTCACCACCCTCACAGTAAAGAATTTTTTCCTAGTATCTAATCTAAACCTACCCTTTTGAACTCCCCCTTGTCCTGTCACAACCTTCCTTTGCAAAAAGTCACTCTCCAGCTCTCTTGTAAGCCACATTTAGATCCTGGAAAATTCTAAAAGGTCTCCCTGAAGCCTTCACTTTTCCAGGCTGCACAACCCCAATTCTCTCAGCCTTTCCTCACAGGAGAGGTTCTCCAGCCCTCTGAGCATCTTCATGACTCCCCCCAACAGGTCCATGTGTTCTGGTGTTGGAGTCCTCAGAGCCTCCAGCAGTATTCCAGGTGGAGTTTCTAACCAAACTGAAGAGCTACTTTGCCTTGCTAAGAACGTTAATTAATGGGGCAGCCTAAAATTAATTTTGGGCTGCCCCGATAAAAGTCGATTTGGTGACTTGTGTCTGAACCAGTGATGGATGCTGGAGCACACAGTGATTAGTTGAGGAGCAAGCAAGCAATACCTTCTTCAGAAGCAATCCGTGAGAGATGTTGTCTGCTGTCAGAAAGGCAGAAACAAGGTGTGTTATAGACCCAGCCTCTCCACAGTGAGGTCGAAACAGGAAAGTGCACATGCCTCTTTCCCTGAGGAGATTAAAAGCAAGTTCCATTTACAAAAAGGCATTGGTCTTTATCTGTTTGGTATATAATTGCCAGAAATACGTGAATTTAAAAAGAAGAAAATTAAAAGTTACCCCTTCTCATACAGTTTGATGGGATATCTAACCAGGCCTACCTGTAGTGGGCCTCTACTCAAGCCCCTTCTATCACCAGACATCTTTGTGTTTTCTTTCCTTCCCCAGTTACCTCTCATTTAGCAACTGTCTCCCCAATGCATGACTAGTTGCTGAATGGATTTCAGTTGAGGGTACTGACAGATGGAAAATTCAGTAAATCCATGCAACTTTTGTCTGCAAAACTACTGGTTCAAAATGAGGGAGGAAGTAGAAGCACATTGACAAGAGTTAGCTAATGCTACCTAATGTGATGAGAGCCTGCCATCTCACCAGGTTAAGTGTAGCATAAAACCAAACCCTCAGAAGCAGAGATAATGTAGGAGTGTTAGTTATTACACCAGACTTCATACTGTAATTCTAGAATTATGTTATCATCTACATTAAAAGTGACACTGAGTTTGAGGTTATAATAGACCCTGTTAGCCAGCACTGACAAATGCTCCATAAGAATCTGGAGATATTTAAAACAGAATTTCAACAAGGAATGCTTGAATATAAGGTGATTCTAGGGTGGAAGTTTAGTAACCTTTCTCCTAGTGAGGGGATGTAATCCATCTTCACTAATATTACCAAAAATATAAAACACTCTTGTCATGGCTGTGTTGACTCAAATATTAGGTATGTTTAACAGAGTGAACAGTTGTATTGATTCATTGGTGAATTGCATCAGTATCTCACTTAGCTGTAAAGAATAATTAATGATTATCTGGGGACATTTTAATACACTAGTTAAAATGATCTTGAGGTAAAAAAAGAATTGCATTAGTTCTGGCAGAATCTGTCCCTGGAATAGAAAAAAGCATGTACACTACAGAGAATGTACAGGAAGTCAGGAGAAAGGGATGACTTGGATATCTGCTGTAGTATGTCCTTTACATTATAGAATTAAAGGTAACAACTGCCTGTTTATTGCACATGCAAGATAATTTAAGGTGGGTGTTTTTATTAAGAGTTTTTTTCACATAGGATGATGGAGACATTAATGCTTGAAGTAGCAGTGGGAGAGAAGAAATAACATTTGGATTGCCAACTTGGATAAAATGTTAAAACGACAAATCTGTGCACCTTCTATAAGAAAATCCCCAAACGTTTTCTAAATAACAATGAACCAAATCCTTGCAGGGTAAGTGATGACACTCGTATCAATGGATCACCTCACTGTGCCTCAGCTGGAGTCAGTTGTGCAGGTCACTCAATGAGTCAGCTGCAAATTTAGCAACATAACCTCAAACTGAATTTCAGGCCTTACTGAGCCTGATGCCAAAATCTGCTCTGACAGTCTGATCTCACACAACTCCCTGTGTTACTTGCCCAGACATTGGTTTCGAAAGTAGTAGAACAGAGTGAGTCAACAAGCCTGCTGAAGGAAGGCAGCTGGATATGCTGTTTGTAATTGTGTCCTACTTTGTCTCCAAATGCAGCAGCCCTTATAAGCCCTTAAGTGTGTCACAACACAACTTTGTGTCTTAAATCACCAGGAGACAGCAGCCCACCAAGAGGCAGGTACATTGTATTTAGGAATCCACTGTAAAGCAAACAAAGGTCAGAAAGTAAGTTTTGTGGGGTTCCTTATTTTGTTTTGTTTGGTATATTCAGCTTTAAGGAATTAAAAAACACCAAAATACACACAAATATCTTGTAAAAGAGAAAAGTGTCTACTGACCTCCTAAGGTTGTTTAGCAACATGATGTTCACATACATATAATACAAATAATAGCTATATGGGGGATTCTTCTCACTGGTCCAGAGGTCAGGGTTAAGACTCTTGTCAGAGAACATATGGCCGCTGTGTTTGGATTCATCATCAACACTGTCAAAGCCAGTCACCTGGTGGGGGAAGAGATTCACAGAAATCAAGGGTTTCAAGAATCAAACTTCAGTGTCACTCACTCTTTCTTCAGGACTTGAACAACCATACTGTCCCTCTTCCTTTGTTTCCTTCCCTTTCCTTGCAGTCCTGCTGCTCTGCATCCCACCATACCATGCACATAGCAGGAATAACATGTTTTCTCAAAGTTTTACCTATTTTTTCTTCTGAGACCAACAGGAAGCCCAGGTGCACAAAAGCCTTCAGGCCCCTGCAGGGGCTTACAGAGCTGCAAGACTCCTAAGGTCTAGACTATAATCCTTTGAACTCATCTGTTTTCTTTGATGAGCAGCTGAAAGCAAGAGGCTCCCAGCAAACCTCAGAGTTCTGATTTGGGGTACACTCAGAACCCCAAATCTGTGTTAACCTTGTCCCAGTAGCCACAACCCTGCTTCTCCCCTGGGTTCTATCAGGATCTACACAATGCTTCCTTTCAGCTGCCTCCTTTTTGGAGGCCAGTCCAGAAGCGGCTCAAACTACCCATCCTGGATGATGATGATGCAAAAGAGCATGCAAACATTTTTGGTCATTAAYGAAAGGACAAATAAATAGCTGTCTAGTTGTTTCTGAGGAAATAAACAGCTTCTTTGACAACAGGACCTCAGTCAGAATTTCATTAAATTGTATGTCAGGCTTTGAAACAACAATACAAGCAATCTGTGGAGAAAGAAGATTTTTTAGTGTCTGGGAACAACTGTGGACAAAAAAAAAAGTGAGTAGTAGAGGATCCATTTCATGTGAGACAGAAAGTTCAAACATACTTACATATTTGAGGAAGAGATGCAATTCCTTGTGGTCTTTGGGATTGATTGTTGCTTCAAACAAAGGTACAAAGATGTTCTCCAACATCTTCCCAAAACTAGGCAGAATATTTTTAGACCTAAATATGTCACTGAAGGGGGAAAACAGACACATTCTTTAATAAACTTGTATTGTCCTTCACTTCCATATTTACTGTTATCTGTGTACATTCTACAGCTTCAGTTCCACCAGGATTCAGAAATTCAAAGTTTATGTTAGGGCAGATAATCTCTGTGTTGTTTCCTGCACTGCCAGGCACTGTGCTTCATCCAGGCTCTGCTGAAGCTCTTGAGTTTTCCAAAAACAGAGACAGCATGCAGGGGTAGATGCTGCCTTAGAGCAGTGACCCTTTCCCCTACAGACATCCATGTACTAAAGGGAGATAAGGAACTACCTCTCATGAAAAAATCTGTTTTCCAAAGTTATAGCTACTCCAAATGGAAGTAGAATGCTCTGCTTTAGTGAGCCTTTCAGAAAAAAGGGATCATATGTCCATGTGCCTTTAAGTGCATGACATTCAAAGTGGTGATTGTGCCATGTATGTCAGAAATTTCTCCTTTAATTTCTTCTGTAGCGAAACTTTCTACCCAATGAAAAACACACTCTGGAGGATACATGTGGCTGTGACAACTCCTTCCCTACCCATACTCCAACTGTGACATTTCAAAACATGAAGTTCAGCTACTAAGTCTGACAAAATTATCAGGGGAGACTGTATTACAATATACAGTATTGGAAAAAAGGAAATAATGTCCCAAAGGATGCTTAAAAACTAACAACTGATAAGGATTTAAGCTTGGAAATCATCAGTCTGGGTTGTTTCCAAGTTCACTCTCATTTAGTCACTAATCTTGATTATAACAGTTTTACAGAGCATTTTTTACTCCTTCATGGAATTCAAGATTTGAATTATTCTTAGTACTAAATTGTATTTTAACTTGCCTTTGAATGCAGCTTGGTTTCACCCAGTTAATTTTTTTTGTTTCAGTGTCTTCAGACTTAGAAATAATTCACAGTAGTTTTGAATATTTTCATAAAGAGCAGATTCAAACCCCATCTCCTCTCTTCCACCCCCAGACTGTCAGGAAGATTGCACCAATAGTCAAAAAAAAGTCTTCCAAGCTATTGCTCATAAATAGAACTACAGGACCGCTAATAAGCCATCTCAGTATTATCAGAAATGAAGTCATTGGTATGATTTCAAACTATTAAGATTACCAAGAGCTCCTGATTACTTACTAGATTCTGGGAACCTGAATTATCCAGCGCATGTTAGGGGAATAAACTTTATGCTTAATGAACCATTTTGCCAAGTTCAGCCATTCATCTGGAGATCGTCCATAAATGGATAAGCGGGGTTCTGTGTACTGGTACTTACTCTCTTCTAGTTCACGGGCTACTTCCTAGTAAGTAATAAATATATTTGCTTTAATATGGACACTAAGATCATTTACAGATAGAAATATATGTATTATTGCATTTTTCTCAGAGCAGACATAACTATATTGGCACCCTTTAAAGAGAAAGGGAATCTTCTGTTTAAAGCAATCCATTGTTTTATTTTAGGCATCTAAATATTCTACTAGCAAGCTATCTGCAACAGCATTTGAGTACAACTAACAGCATATATAACTGGCAATAACTCTAACACTTCCTTTTGGAGGACAATGTTCTTGTGCAGTCATTATATTAACACTTTCGTCAGAACTATTTTTAAAATTGATAAACCAGAATTAGGCTATTTAAACTACAACGAATATCTATATAAAATATACAGTACAATGGAGAATCTGACCCAGAATCTTTGCCAGTAAGCAATTTTATAGTAAGAAATTATAGACAATGCTTCTGAACTTTTTAGAGCTGACTCACAAAAACTACTCATTTTTTTGTCCTAAGAAATTAATCTGAAGCCTGTTGCATGCATGTGCATATACAGATTTATGCAGAGGCACTTCCCTAGCAAGTAGCAGTAGCCAACTAAATACTAACAAAACATTAAACCAGGGAATTTACCTCAGATGCTCTTCATTAGTTTTAAACTATCCACAACTCAGTTTTGAACTCATAGACGGCTTATGTATGTATTTCTAACTCTTAACACTATTCAGAAAGCAGCAGGGGCTGACTTAGCACAGGTTTTCCTCTGAGAAATTGCTGGAGCAAGCCCAATACTTGGAATCACTTGGCCATAGTGTTAGCTCTAAATACAATTATGACATCACAAATCTGTTCCAAACTTTCATTTCTCTACAACTGGAAAAGCTTGAAACTTATTTACCTTGACCATACGAGCAAAATATTCACCACCAATATAGTTCTCAGTCTTCAAATACAAATCCCTCAGCTCACTGGCACCGACTGGATTGTACTTGGAATTGAATTTGTCAAATCGATGAAATGTTTGACGTCCCTGGAGAAGGGAAAAACCCAAATAACTGTGGATTTAAGAATGCACAGAAGTTTCTAAATAAAACTGCCTAGCAATAAAAGGCACAGAAAAGAAAAATCCTGTGATAACTTCTTTCAAACATGCCATGTAATGCATGAAGTCAAATTCTGATTTAGTAAGTTATCATGTAAACATTGTAGAAACTAGAATTTTGCACTTGGGAAACTTAGCTTTATCCCATTTGTTTTGTCATTTTACTACTTACTGCATGGACATCTAAAGAGTCTACAGTGAGGTCATAGGGGTCCATGTGAAGGCTTTCGAAGACTTGTTTTAAAGTCATCTTCTTGCCTTTTTTCTCTGCAACAATCCTGTCAGGCTCCGTTTGATACGTGTGCTTAATAAACCTCAGTAAATGCTTCTGGTTCATGCAGGCAGCAGCATGGATATGAGTGTCAACCTGAAATCAAAAGGTAATTCATGCTTATCATCCCTCTACACAAACTTAATCAGCAAAGTATCTATGTCATTGACAACAGAGACTAAAGCCTTCTAAAATATTCCATAAGTAACAAATGGATTAGTGCCTAAGCAAATCAAAATGTTTCAGAACCCTGATTTTGGGGGACTTATTCAATAAGCAAAACTATAAGTAACCCTCCATCAGTATTTCCTATTTAAATAGGAAAATTTTCAACAAGATGCATTCTAAGTGCCAATCACTGACCCTGGGTTCAAATTAAATTTGATACTTCCTTAAAGGACACTCTAATCTGTTAGTATCCTTTTACTTCACTAATGAATCAGCCATGCTGCTCTACTTATAGACTGTGGTTATAACTATCCTCTCTGACTGAAAGGACCTGCAATTCTCAGCCATTTGCAAAAGCATAATTCATTTTTGTATTTCAACAGCAGGAAACATCTTAGGTGAGTAGAACTGAAGAATATACACACTTCTGTCACCATTTTTTCCAAGTTTAATTATAATACAGCAACTCATAATGCTAACGGGTTTTTCAGATCTCTTTTCTTAGATCTCTTCACACACTAAGGGGAGTGCAAATTCACAGAAGGGCTGAGAGTACTCCTTCAGGTTTTGCTGAAAAAAAAATACTGACAAGAAACAAACAGGTCTGTTTTGTTTTTGCTTAGAAGCTTGCACGGCTACCTGAGGAGCCACTATTGGAACAAAATCCAAAGAAACAACTCACGAGATCTGGAGGGTTGGTTGTCATTTAAGTATTCCCTGTGTAAGTTCTTAATAACACTAAAAGGAATTCTCAGATAAATTAAAAGGCTCTGATAAACCAGCTGAACCTAAGGAGCCACTGCACCTAAATGTCTGCAAAGATTTTCATCCAGGATTCTTCTGTCCAGGAAACTGCAAACATAGATAGGTACAAAGTGAGCCCAAAGCATTCCCCTTTGTGCAGTGACTCTGCAGTTTCAGATTCCACCAACAGAACTAATCAACATCCTTATCTGCTTTTAAGGATCAGCAAGAAACACATCACAGAGCGCCTGAATAAGCCACCCTCCTGCAATGTAAGCCTGGGTTTATGCCACGACGTACAGGCCGCAGGAATGCCACTACTTCGTTTGGCAATGACTGGAGTAATTTTATTTGCAGGTTACATATACACAAGTTGTTGCAGCCTTCCAAGGGTAAATCTATCTCCATGGAAATGTTCAGTAGCATAACTAAAGATCAGGATATAAAACAGAATCCCTAAACACTTCATTGTTAATCACTGCCTAAGTCAAATATACCAGAGACATTAAAGCTAAATGAAAAAGCAAGAAACATATTGCAGCCCCAAAGTATAGAACATAAAGTACATTATTAATGCACAGGAAATTACTCCTGGTATAAACAGTAAAAACACCTCCAGATAATGTATTCTCACCCTCCTCAGAGTACTTGTATAGATATTTGAGCCCAAGCACATTTTATACATATGCTTAATCAAGTTAATAAACGTCCTCTGGTTTAGACACAAATGTTGTTTACTCTAAACTCTTCCTGGAACAGTGAAATACTACTAGGCTTGGTCAACCTGTATAGGAGAGTGAAATATCAGTTAACAGATGCACCGTAGGCTCTAAATATTCATGAAAAGCAAGTCATAAGCACAGAATGCAGGTGTAGGGACCCTGAATAAGTGTAGTTCATTGAATTTCAGAATGCAGTGGTTCCAGTAGTGGTTCAGCACTGGAACAGCACTTCCTCTTTATGTAAATCAACATGAATTCACTGCCATTCAGAGGGCAAGGACAGAAAGCAAGGAGGCTTTTTGTTTCTTTTGTTTGTTTGTATGCAAGGATCACACTGCTTTCAAAAATCCTGCTTCCTGTTGAGAAATAATTCTCTGGAGTGTGTCTTTGCTGTTCAGTGAGCTTCTGTGACATCTTCTCAAGTCCTCACCAACACACCACAGACAGCCCTAGAGCTGAGCTAACCACAGTAGGTTTATTCTGAGAACAAAGATCTTCCTTTTTAATTTTTTTTTTCCTAATTCCTCCTTCAACCTGAACATACATATCTCCCAAAAGTTAAGAGACCTTTCTAGAATCTTCTTCATACTTTTTCCAGAGAATATTCACCACTTTAGCTGCCTTTTTTTTCACTAGCCAGTATAATTTGACCTTTAAGCAAGCAGCAGCTTCAGTAACAAAAAAAGTCATAAAAGACCCAAGTCTAAAGTCATAAGACAATCACATAGCTTTTTATTCTTTATTGCTTTTTGGCAGAAGTGCAACTTTTTGGAAGGTTTTAAGGATTTGAGCTTGGAGCTACCTTGGCACATAGTTAGTGTGTGTGTTCTTGTTCATTTTCACCATTCAGGGTGCAATCCTAACTAAATGAAGTATCTGAACACAGAACTCTTACATAGAGCTTGCATGGGCTAATTTGGTTAGGTTTGATTGTTATTTTATGTTATTATGAAATGTTATCRTGCAAAAAGATTGCTATTAATTTCATTGTTGTTTATTATAAAAAGCTTCTACTAGAACACTTTGAACAGCCTGAATTCATATCAGGGTACAAATACCCCCTTTGCTTCCTTCTTCCCCCCAAAAAAGACAAAGGCAGTCCCAGTTTAACATGTTAGTATTTTGTTCTTCATACAATACATGAAATAAGCTGAAGCTTTTCTGGACCATGAGTAACACACCCCTACCAAGGGTTATTTGTTTCTATTTGCAAACATTCTGCTTACATTTTTAAATTCACTACAGTGCCACTCCAGTTCACTTTGTCCTTAGTGGAAAAAATTGTAGCTGCATTCCCTTAACCAAATTTTCTCCTGCACTTCTTATTCTCCCCTCCCCCCAGAGGAAACCTTTCACTCAAGGTCATGTTAATCTTCAATGGAAAGAAAAATAGAATGACTGACAGAAGCCTGTCTTGGAACACAGTATTATGCCTAACAAATGGAAACAACTGTTTACAAAAAGGTTAAATTCTTGTAATTCCATCATTCTGGCGATGGTGAACATCAGCTTTCTCATACTTAAAGGATGGCAGAATTCCCTTCACTCAGCAATTCTCCATTCAACAAAACCTCCTTTCTCTGCAAGTTCCATGTTCAGACTCTTCCATTCCCTTCCTCACTGACGTGACCACATGCTTCTGTCTGCATCTGCAGCCTTTGGGGTGAAATCTTTACCTTCTCAGGCAAGGTGGATACATGTGTGTATAACTCACAGCTTGAAGGAGTTCCCATTGCCCTCCTGTCTAACCAGCACCAGTTTCCCTAAACCACTCTGCCTCCTCCCTTATCTTCCTGCATTCCTTCTCTTTCCTTCCACTGTCACCCAGATCTCCACAAAACATCCATCCCAGATCTATTTTATGGATGCTTATCTATATATATCAGAGAAAGTGCTGCACTGAATTAGGCATATGAGCTAGATTCAGAGCAATAAGTAATAAATACAGCAAAAAGAAATGCCAAGGCGAGCCCTTTTAATAATGCTGAACTTTCCCACGACATAGATTAGTAGCATCCACAGCCGCAAACTACCCTATTTTCTAAACACGTACACTTGAACTTGTAAATACTTCTGGCCCAATAGCTAGCTATGGGCAGCATGAACTTGACAATGAATCCTCTGCAGGCTTTACTTCAATGCTGAATTGAAGGGAAATCATTCTTCATCCCACTGCCAGATTCCCTGTGCATCAACACATTCATACTGCATTAGCTTTTCTGATAGGATGCAACAGCTTTATACAATGGGATTGATTTTCTCCTCGCAGTTCTTTAAAGGCATGAGAGGCAGAAGCACAAAATGCTCTGTCCTGTAGTGCATGAATGCTCCTGGCAGCAGAAATAGTCCCCAGAGCTATGGAGATTTCCTAGGGAGCTTGTCTAATTCATATTTATGCCATGCACAGCAACCCAGAAACCAGGAGAGATGAGAATCCCTGCACCTCCAGCTTCCTGTTTGGCTGTACTCACTGCAAAATGCAAAATCCAACCCCAGAGTATTCCCACAAATACAGAAATACACTGCTGTGAAAAGAAACAAATGTCTTTTTCTGTTATTTTAATTACTAAAAGGATAAGAGGAAAASCTTTCTTTATGGTCTCTACAGAAATTTTGCATTGTTGCGATTGATGCCTTTACACCTGATCATATTTTAGTGATCATTTTACCCACTTGCAAGACTGGGGGTAGACAAAAAATTTGCCTCAGCATCTCTTCAGGAGGGGAGAAGCAGCACTCACAGTGCTTTGAGAGCACAACAGCCAGCTTTGCTGCCAGTTAATGGCAAGGCACATTACATATCATGCTGAAGGGGCATTCCCTTTGGATCTAATGCTAACCCATAGGTATCCCATTCACTGTCATTTTGGTTTATATGATGAAACTATTTCATCACCAAAGTCAATAAATAGCTACTGGCGGAAATAAAAAAAAAAAAAAAAAAAAAAAAGAAAAAAGGAAGCTCTTGCAGTCAGGCAGACAGAGTGTGGGAGCTGGCAG
>NW_026623346.1:2094699-2122542 GCF_030028575.1 Malurus melanocephalus | reverse complement strand
AAAAAAAAAAAAAAAAATTAAAAAAAGAAAAAAGGAAGCTCAGAATGAATCAACGCTCAAAGACATTAAGATACAGGTTCAGCATTTGCTCACAGGCCTTCTAATCAAAGGTTTAGAAAGCAGATATCTGCTAATTTCATTCAGTATTTTGTGAGATCTATAGAATTTAGTAGTAATTTAAATCCACTCTAACTTCCGTTCTTACAAGCAACCAGTGGTATTTCAACTCTGGTCTTAAAAACAACTAGAATTAACTTCCTTTTTGTCTAACCAATAATTAAAAAAAAAAAACCAACTCAGTTGCAATGCCCTAATCCAAAGGGTATGTCACAGCAGCAGTCAGCTATTGCAATAGAGCATTCAGCAGGGCTGTGAATGTAGGAACTGCATTCTTTCATGCACAGTTCCTCAGCCTGAGCCAAAGCTGTGCTGCCTCACAAAATCAGGCACCTGAGCTAGTAAGACTGCAGGCAGGAAAATGTCATGTGTAAAAGTCACTGCTAGGCCATATCCTCAGGTTTGGTTGGCTGACATACTGAATTAGTGGCTACAGAGAGAAAGGATATCCAAAGCGGCTTAGGCTGTGATTTTTTCATCTTTAGAAACTGTATCAAAGCTCTTTGAAGTGAAGGACACCTACCAATGCAGTACACAGATATATATCACAAAGGCAGCAAATACATATTAGGTAAAAAAGCTTCTTGGCTTCACCTTAAAAAAACACCACCTGTCTGCTCTGAATTACTTGAGGCTGTCGGACACAAAGGTCTATTGGAAGTCCTCAAAAAAAATCTGACATAGATGGCAAGACATCCTGGTACATAAAGGTTAAAACTCCGTTCCAAGTTTGTGTGCCATAGAGCTCAAGTCTTGTTCCTTAATTTCCTCCTTCATGCAGGCAACCCAAGAGTTATGTGGAGAATGGTGTTGCCTGCGCTTTGCTTTGCATCAGCTGGAGGATGTGGGTGAGTCTGCTGATGGCAGACTCAAGAGTCTCATCTCAAGTGTTTTACTACATGGACAGTTGTCCACCTCCTGCAGGGAGCCAAGGGGAGCCAACCATGCTGTCTTACCACCTGTGGACTCTGGTTTGTCTAGAGAAATATCTGTGTCCTTAAGAAAGGGCAATTATCCAGGTCCAGTGCAAAACATTATCTTAGGTTGCATTCCAGTTAAGTTCAATATGCAAGAAATACACATGCACATCCCTTATTTAAGATGAGCCTTATCTTGGGTTTTAAGAAATACATGAGCTCATTGGAGGAGAACTGGGGAAGGGGACAAGAGACAGGGGAAAATCAGTAATGTTTGGTTGCCATGCCAGTAATTAATTCTGGCCAGCTTTCTACTGTACCTTTTTAAATGCAGCAATACATGTTCACTGACTGACCTTGCCACTCTATTCATATCTGTTCTAATTCTGGCATTTTCCATCAGTTACTTTCGCTTTTTCATATAAGCAGATTGTACCAGGGCCTCCATGCTCACGTCTGAGGGGATGTAACAGACAACTTCACCAACAGCCCTTTGGGAAGGTGAATCCTGTTCCTTGCTTTCCTTGTGAACAGTGTGCACTTCTTAGGACTGACTAAACAGAGAGACATCTTGAAAACACAGGCTGGGAAATGTTGTTCAAAATGTTTCATTGATTCTGTTATTAGAGAGGTAGCAATTCAGGGAAGTTACAATTCCAAACATTACTTGGGTTAGCAAGAGATAGAGAAAACAAGATTATCTGGGGGCTTACAGAAACAGTATCTACAGTGCAGTTCATTTTCCAGAGTACTTCAGAAAAATACTACTTGTAAACTTGCTTCAGAAAAATACTTTAAACAAGATTAACTCTGTGCAGCAAGAATTTTTCAAGCAGTACCTGGCAGCAGGAATGGTCTCTGGCAGAGAAGAGCAGGCTGGTTCCTGCTCTCTGGAATGTGCTTATTGCCAGAGGGGAAGCAATGCACATTTTTTGCTTTTAAACAACATAGATCCTTTTGTAGATTGGCTTATTCAACAGCAGATAATTAAAAAATAATTAAGATATGCCCAGAAACATTGAACATTTGCTTTTAAATCAAAAGCTGAACTTTGCAAGTACAATCCTGTTAATTACAACTTCTCAGTAACCAAATAGATTGTGGTAGTCACCTGATCCACACCTCTGCATGTCTGTCACCATGTGTTTTATTATTAAAGTCTCTGTTTTATTATTAAAGTCTTTTTATTATTGAAGTCTCTGAAGCGTTTTCTGTGAATGTGGCATGCAGCAAATATCTTTCCAGGGTTATGCAAGAAAACTGTTAGGTTGGGAGCTGAGTCTCTGCCACTTGAGTGCATTAGCTGACAGATCCTCCCATCCATACATTTAATGTTGGGAAGAATGAAATCCATTAGAACTTACCTGACAACTCCTCTATTTCTACCCTTGTGACAGACACGGGACAGCCATCAAACACTTTTACCTTTGACAGTTTATTACCACAACAGTAGCAAACATTCAGTAGCCAGCAAGCACGCTGGGAATTATAGGGAAAGGCCAAGAGGACTTTTTGATGAACTTGTGCTACCCAAAATGTAACAAGAAGGATTAGTAAACCCAAAGTTACAAAGGATTATCTCTTCCAGTTGCATAGAGAAACAATGCAAAATGGACCCAAAGTGGTAAAAACACCAGCAGCAATTACTGCTTTGTGAGGAAATCTCACCTATCAAAATGAAGCAGTGATTCCAGCAATTTCCTCTCCACTTCAGGAAACGGAAGTGAGTGAAGCAGCCTAACACTGTTGCTTCCATGCTTTGAAGAGAATACAGCTCCCTTGGGTGTGAATGTGTCAGGAAATTAAATCAGCTCCTTGATTCCCCTACCTGCCTCCTAATTATATCTCAGTGTATCTCAGAGGGAGCCAAGACTGCAACTCAGATAATCTTTTTACTTAATATATCACAGACTTTTTTACCACATACTGAATGCAGCATGAACCCTCACTTTAGTTTCTGTGGGAGGTCTTTTGACATGTTTTTAAACATCTATTTTCAATGTGAAGTGCAATTATCATCTAAAATCTATACAGCTGTTCTGACTACAGTCTAGTAGGATGTACCTACATGAAAAGAGATAAATGCATTTGAATGTATTTGAGTTCATTAAAATTAATTAAACCTCCATATGGATAGTTTTATTCATAATCCAAGTGAGCTTCATTTGATTAATGCTGTTTCACTCCTTTAAAGCAATCTACACACAATTAAGCCCCTTTGATTCAGAATAAGTAAACAAATTAGTTTAGCATAATCCAATTAATGCATGCACATTCAAGTTAATTTTCCTGGAGAGCTCCCATGCAAAAAAATATTCACATTCTTAAAATAATTTAATTCTGTGCATATGATGTACATCTCCCATAAGAAAAACAAAATTGCTAAAACACTACTAAAAACAGTGTCATGCTTTCTCACACTTACCTTTCTAACATTGTAGAAGTCTCGATGGGGATTACTCTTTAGTTCTTTAAATTCCGACATTTCATTCAACATCTCGTGTAAACTAAATTTAGATTCTAAAAAGTTAAGCCTCCGATGACAGTATGTTTTTCTGTAAAAAAAAACACAGAAAGGAACTGTAACTTAACTTGTATTTCAAGTTCACGAAGAACATCAGTTTTCACAGTAAAAACAGCTAATTTCTTTTGAAAACGAAGACAAATCCATTTTTTTAACTGTACTGGTTAACAAATATATAGGTCAGTATCCAGTATGATTTCAGACCAAAGTTATTAGTGAAATCTCAAACAGAACTCTCCATTACCAAAATTATTGTCCAAGTATTCATCATTAGACCAAAGCAGGAAACCTATCATCAAATGTGATTTCAATTGCAACTTCTCTAAAATGGTACCTCCAACAGAACAATCGTCTCGTATATAACAAAAACAACTTGTCATTCAGCCTTACCCATTATGAAAACTTTTTTTAAAAATCCTCCAAAATTATATGCTTTTTCAATTAAATGTGAGAAGCCAAGATAAGATCCAATATCCTTCATTTTTCATGCCTTATGAACACATATATTGTGTAGAAATACTTTTTTCCAAAATAATTTCTTGTGCCCTTTTTAGAAAATATGCTTTTTTGTTCCCGCTTGCCTACTCAGAGCTCTGTCTTCACTTTCATCTTCTGTCATGTTTCTCCTTCTATTTTTAACCAATGACATGGTTTTTCTCTTCACCATCTGTCAWTTCTTATAGTCTCTACAATATTTTTGTAGCACTGTTAATGTAATTGCCTTCTTTTTGCTGCTTTATTGTTAACAATCTCGCCTCAATAGGACACAAATCCCATTGTGGTTTTGGAAGTCTGCTTCAAACCCAATCTGCCAGCGCCCAATACTGATCAGGACCCATTTGGCCTCTGCAGGAAGTCTCAGATGGTTTACATTGTTACCCAAAAGACCACAAGCCTGAAGAGTAGGGGTGAGATTTAATCAGTTTACCAACAGCTAAGGTTAAAGAACAATAGTTCTTAGTCTCTGAGGAGCCCCACCTGTGATGGGCATAAATGACATGAAAGCACTTGCTGCAAATGGGGAAACAATACCATAAGAAGAACTTGTGCAACAGGACTATGGGAAAGACCTTTTTCTTCTGGTTTGTTCATATTTATCAGAGTAGGAATCAGCCTGCAGAAGCTTACTCTGAATTAATGAAAGGAGCAGGTGATTGCCCTGCGTTCACCAAGGTGCTGAGTGTTCTAACTTGTCCTGCCAAGGCTCTTCTTAGTTAGACCTTCCTGTTATGACTGTTAAGTTATCTAAGCTTTAAAGTTAACAGTTAACTTTAACCTTTTTGCAGTTTAAAGCATGACTTTCATTTCAAGTTTTGCCTTCTTTTATCTTCTCATTATCCATCTCTTGGAATATACTGCACTGTAACTGCAATGCATTTGCCCATTGCTTACTGTAAGCAAAGCCTGCTCAAGCTGGCACTGATCAGGAGCAGGAGTGCTGATAATGCTGGCACGAGCACAGGGGTTTGCTCCTGAGAAAGGGTTTAGGGAATGGGCCAGGTCTGTTCTCCCACAGGCTCCGCACTTTCCCCGCACGACGCAGACAGACTGACACAGGTGTGATACAGACTCAAAGGGGAAAGAATGCACAGGTGGGGCTCACTGGGCACACAGTCAGCAATAAGCTCTCAAGGCAGGAGGGCCAGGAACGCAGTGCTGGCAACACAGGGCAAATAGCTCAGAAGAACAGTCCACTTTCCTGCTTAGTTCCATCCTAGAGTGGATTCTTTTCCTTTCCTGGTGCTGAGGCCACGAGAGACTGTGCTGTTTCCAATCCTCAGCTAGGAAGTAAACCTAAAAACTAGATGCACATGCTTTCATCCTGCATGAGACATGGACATTGCTTTGTCATAACTGTGAGTGACCGTACTAAAGTTGTCATATTTGTAGTTTTGAGAGACATCCCAGGAATTTGATGGTTCTGGGAAATTTTAGACCTATTTTGATTGTGCATGTATGGGTCAGTTTTGCAGCACACGAGCAGTTAATTCACATCTGGACCAAATCAGACTCAATATTTATGTTGCTGAGCTGATCTGTATGCTCTGCATGTGCAGGGTTTCTCTTCATGCAACAAGAGCAGAACAGACATGAAGGAATTTCAGACATCTGTTCAAAAACTTCAAATTAAGCACAGGCCAAAACAAAAAAAATACAAACAAAACAAAACAAACAAACAAACAACAAAAAAAAACAAACAAAAAAACCACAAAAGGTGAGGTTCAACTTTCAGTTCCCATGCTTCAAGAAGTTCGGGTCAGATTTGACTTAAATAGAAACATTTGGGCAATTCCTTGATTTTTTTGTTAACTCCTTATTTTGCCACAGTTGATGCAAAGAAACCAAAGAAATGAAAGGTAGCCACATGTGGCATTGCATTTTTTCCTTTTAAGGTTTTCCGTGATGCCTTAATGCTTGAGAAAGTCAAAACAAAACATTACTGCAGAACGGGCCTGCTGAGGAATTAAGTATCACAGAAATGAGAAGTACTAAGCTACAGGTAAGCGACTGCCTGAAGGGGCAGAGAATAGCAAAAGAGAAACATACGTTGGGCCATCTGCAATTAGAGCAAGAACGTGGCTCAGGTCAAGGGTGTAGGTCTGCAGGTCAGGATATGGCAAACTCCGAGGCTCACTGAGCTCCATCATCTCTTTATTATCATAAACGAAGGGAATGCCACCCTTTAGCTTGATAACATAATCCAAATTGTCTGGAGCATCATTGAGATTATAAGGATCTTCATTTTCTTCTGGGGGTGAATGGAAATCTGAAAACAAATTTACATTATAGTTGGAAGAAATAAGATATACAAAAGGCAAAATAATTGCAAAAAGAATTTTCTGCTTCTGTAATGCTAATTTTAATGAAAGTACTAAGACCTGTTAAAAATCACATTAAGTTACTATGAAAGATCTGCTCGTACAACAAAGCTGTACTCTGACAGGCTTTAGTTGCAGCCCATCTCTAAATTAAGTGCCTACCTTAATTCAAATGTTGTATGCTATTAGAGTTCTCTGACCCAATGTATTCAGATTTAATACTATTATTTATTAATGTGTGATGGGACAAATTTAAAAATAAGTTTGCAGAACTATTTAAATTAGGATGAAGTACAGTTGAGATTTTGAACAATAAGAGTTGTTGACTTCATACCACCTTCATTATTTTCTTTTTACCTTCTGACTCACTGTAGGAATTTTGGAATTTTGTATTTGAGCACAGAGTCATTTGGTTTTGTTGTGTTTTGGTCGGAGTTTTTCAGTTTGAGGGGGTTGGTTTGTTTGTATGTAGTTTTCTGTGGGTTTCTTGTGGTGATGGTTCTGTTTGAGGTTATTTTAATAAAACTCTTTTTTATGTTTAACTGCTTTTGAACAGAAGCCAGGAGCATGAAGCCATAGATAGTACAACACAACTCCAGTTTTTTCCTTGGCCTTCTGATCGTAAACAAAAGCACAAAGTCCCAAAAGCACGACTCTGATTTGTTCACTAGAGTTTTGCAATGCCTTTACAAAATGAGTTTTTTCCTAAGATTCAGGTGATCACTCATAGTTCTAGGAGATATAGCTTACGTGGTCACTCATGTTATGTGCATTCATCACTTCTTTTACAATATTTGATGAATGCAACCAGCACAAAATAAGTGTCCTGACTGCATTTATGTCAACTGAACTACATTCTTTGGCTCAGTCTTATCAGAGATTTCTTCTTTTACCTATTCAGTTATGCCAAGACAGAAGAGTAATTAACCAAGCTTTTTATTCACCCAGAGCATCTGAATGTATATCATAAACTGATACCATCCTTATCTCTCATATTCATAACTATCTAGCTCAAACTTGTGCTAATTAAGACATTGTGTAATGAGATTGCATTTTTTGTGTTGTAAGTTTAAAATCATAACTGTAAGAAAGCTATTAACCTAATAATAGCTTGGAAATATCTCCCTGGCAGCTGTTCCAAAATACCTTCCCTGTCTTGAGTATTCAGTATACTGTCCCCTTTACAGTGTTCCTGGAAAACAAACACTCAAAAACATATTTATTCTCCCTCTTTCAACAACTGAGCCAGAGGGTAATTGATTTAAAATGTCACTTTGAGGCTGAAAATAAATTGTCAACAACATGGACACATCTACAGTGGCCCATCTGTACACACTGAAGGTTGCTCCACACAGCCTAATCCAAAAACAAACAGTGCAAACAGCTTAATGCACAAGCAAAACTTTCAAGACACAACCCACCTAAGTGACAAAAATAATTTGTGACATACATAGTGGGGGAACGTGTTCAACCTAATAAGCCTTGTTGAGAGATCACACTTTATTTACCCAGGCAGAATGCCCAACAAATATGACTCTACAGCTTCCAGCTTTGACCTGGCAAGTGTAGCCTGCCTGTGAAATTCCTGACTCAGGGCTTGCTAACTGGCATGTCTTGTATCATGCTTCACTTTACGATGTAGATGAGCTCATCATCCCTTTCAGTTCCATATGCCAAGATGAGGAGAAATGACTTTTCACTTTAAACCATAGCCATACTGCTTTTTCATGGGGGAGCACAAGTACGCTACTTAACACCCCATTTGCTTATAAAATATAATAATCAAGGAGAGTCTGGTCAAGGGTTTTAGGTTTTGACAACTTCAAAGTTTCAAATTAGATATGGGATTTATAACTTAGGTCAGTCGGTGACTCTCCACTCAATAACAGAATAAATTACTGAGGCAAAGACACTCAGAAGAGATCATCACAAAAATACAACTTTAATACAGCAGTGCACACGTTTAATTCTGTATTTTAAAATAGAATTAAAATTTTTAGAATGTAATTGAGTATTTTTAAAAGGATATTCACCTGGATGCACCTCATCTTCAACCTTCCATTTTTGATCCCGCATGCTGCACAGGTACTGAGATGTTGTTCTTGGGAAGCGATGGTAGGCAAGACGGGAGTACTTCTCTCGAATGAGAAGAGCTTTTACCAGGCTCTTGGCAGCTTGTTCATAGTCATCAACTGTCACCTGAAAAGAAAACCTGCATAAATACTGACAAAAATAGCACTTCTAGCAATAAATCAAATCCACACCAGTAACAAGGAGACTGAATTTCCAGAATTATAAGTGTGGGGGGCTTGGCCATAAGGCTCGCGCCCAAGGTGTCAGGAAGCCAGTGACAGCAGCAGAATCCAAATACAATATGCATTTTATCCTACCATATATTACCTATTTACTGAACATCTAATTACATTTTTATCCAATTTATTATTACAAAGAGTATAAAACAACCTGACCTTGACTTTCACTGTTTTAAAAACCACTGCATTCACAAAGCAACTCAAGAGTTTGTTGCAGAGATCCGTCATATTGGCATTTTACACTTCATATACACATACAGCACTTTTTTTCACCCTCTAGATACACAAAGTGGGGAAACAATGGTTTCTTACCCCTGCACAGTAGTCCCCACTAATTGAAACTCTCTGAAATTCTGGTACATCATATGGCACTTGGACTGGCACAAAAGCACTTGGAAGAACTGGCGTTGCAGGAGACAGGACAGGATTGGCCGGTGGTGTTTTCCATTCCTGAGATGGAATTTGTAAGGACAAAGACTGGGATCTAATCATCTTGAAACTTTTCTTCCTATGAATTCATGGTATAAAACATAAAATAAGCCATGGTATAAAACACTAAATACACTGGAAAACTGATGACAACAAAGAAATCAGCCCCTAGGAATTTTTCAGTGAAATCTTTCACAGAAAAAAGTGTCCATCAGAAAGTACTTGTGCTTTTAGCTTTTCTCTATTGACAATTCACATGAGATACACTACAAACAATTGCACTTACCCTCCACATGAGTCCACATGCCATAATTTATTTACAATCACTCTAAGATGCCCTAAGGTTTTCGTTTAGCTTCTTACAAATTCAGTGTCAGCAAGTCACTGTGCAGAAGGAAAATGTGATCACTGTGCTCACTTTAGTAAGAGTCAGTTCTAGAGACTGACAGCATCAGAATTTGTGAAGGATCAGACAGAAACAAATCAATGGTACATATGGAAATTGTTGTAGACTAGCATGCTGTTACACACACTTCTCATTCTTCCCAAAACTTGCAAGACTTAAAACTCATCTAGTTGTCAGACAAGACTGTGCAACAAAATTTCACACACAGTCATTCAGTTAAACTTGTAAGGAAAAGGAGGAATACCTAGTTATTCCTTAGGCAGTATTTGATGAGACTTGAGCAGAAGGCTGATGTTGGTTATCAGCCTGATAACATAGTATGGCTTTGATACGGAGTCAGTTCCATCCCACAGGAGGAGCCCACATAAATTTAAAAATGTTGCCTTTTCTCATCAAAGCTGGGACAGATGTGCACCTCAGATAAACTAGCTAAGAAACAGTGTGTTTCCCAGTGAAGTAATTGTAATACCTCAAGTGGAGTTTTTCGAATGTCTTTAAATATTTAAGTCATTTTCCTTACTCTGTTTAAATGTGCTTAAGAGTATTGTAAATATTCATATAATATATAAATGTTACAAACTACCTGCAATATCAGGGTTTTTTTTTCACTGTGGAAATGGTCCCTGAATTTTTAAGTTAGATACCAAAACCTTAAAATGTTAGTAAGAATCACTAACAAAGAAAAAGGAACATTGGAACATTCTCTGGAAGCTGCATGATACTTCTGTGGTATTCTTAAGAATAAGAACATGCAGTGCTGGTACAATTAACACCCAAATTTCATCCTCTTGAGTATGTGTAGCCACCTTGGAAATCAGCATCAATTTTGAAAGGCAGTGTTGGATAAACTGCAACTGGAAACAGCACAAGTTGCACTTGTGTCACTGTCCCTGAAGTACACTTCAGTGCTGCAGGACAGGGATGAACACTTGTTGTGTTCCCACATGTAAACAACAAACCTGTAATACCCCACTTCCCACAGTTAAACTTGTACAAAACATAAGTTTATTTGACAGAACATATTTCTGTGAGACTTCCCAAATTAGAAGTGAAACTTACTAGTTTGGGAGAAAAGATATACCAAACATTTGACTGAAAACATCTGGTTTTCCCTTCTGTGCCTGTTTATGTCTATGAACATGCCAACTGGGAAACCCACTTGCACAATTCCCAAACAAAAGTCTCAGCCTGTGTAATCAGTGAGTCATACCTTAATTTAACTAAATTGACTCTTCCCCCTTCTGTTCCAGAAACATGATTCCAAATGTTRCCCAACTGCCTGTCTGCAGCTAACCAGGTACATGTGTTTAGCTATCACTTTCAAAGGCTTTCTTGTCTGCCTGCTTTTTGAAGAGTCTGTACACGTCCAACCCATTTGGTATCAGGCTGCTGCTGAGCTCATGTGATTCCAGAAACAGCCCAGCAGTCCTGTGAAGGCAAGACACTGGAACAGCCTGACATCTGGGGAAGGCTGCCTCTCTTACAGAAATAAATCATAAACCAAAGCAAGTTTGGCTTTGTTACAGCCATGGGTAAACTAAAGATAGAATGCAATTTTATTTCTTCTTAAACATGCATTTTTATGGCTGACAGTGGTTAGATTTTATCTCTGTGAGTAAAGGAAACCTACAAATAACCTCATTATGCCAATACCACTTTTCACCTTACCCCCTGATCTTGCATACAAATTCTTTGCTTTCATCTATTTTTGCAGAGACTAAAAGAAGCATCAAGCCACTGTTACTATCTCTGTGTTAAACTTCTCTGTTTCTCTTAATGAAACTAGAAAAGGTGGGGGGAGTGTTTATGTTTTTGTACTTCCTTACATTAAAGAGTCTTAGAGTTGTGTTCATTTCTATGCGGCTATGCTGTTTATTAAACTGGCATAAGCAATATCTGTGCTATTGCTGGGAACACAGCTGAGAAAATCTCACCAATACAAGCTTCCTGTGGGAAGCCTGCACAGGACAGAAGGACATCACATAGCTGGGCACAGTACCTGCTGTTGGCCTTTTTCCTGAAGTAGTAAGAGGCAAAATGCTGTTTGCCAGGTGTTTCAGTACTAACTGAAATTCACTTGAACTATTTTTCACTTAGAAAACAACGACAGAACAAACCTTTTAGCTGTTTCCACTGACTGCTGTTCTGCCAGCTCCTTCTGCAGCTCCCTTTCCTTGGCCTCCTTCTGCCCAATAGGGCAGTCTTCAGGCACGGTGAAGAGTGACAGCGCATCTTTGCTGTCTTCTTCTCGCAGAACTTTGGCAAACACCTTCTCTGCCAGGAGCCGCACGTGCTCATCAACCTCTGAAATGTTCAGCTTGGGAAACTGCCGGGGCATCTCGGCTGATGAGGAGCACAGTGGATAAAGTTAGAGCTACAGAAAGATGAAATATGCAAGAGACTGGGGGTTTTCCATGGTATGCCTATCAAAATTCAGAGATTGGAGCAAAAGCTGAATAAAGTAGAACAGCTCTGCAGAATTTAAACTAGCACACAGTACACAAGAACCACAGAGCAGCTCTACTTTTGAAGCCATGCTAATTTGTGCRTCAGGAACCTCTTGGTATACCCACAAAAATTCCTAAGCAATTTCTGTATAGATTTACCAGTAGATGCCACTTACCTGCACAGTCAGACAGACAATTATTTGAAACACAATGGATACTCAGCTGTGTGTCATTGCCCTTAGCTTGGAAATCACATTCACTCAGTTGCTTGCCTTCTTCCTCACTCAGTGACTTCAAACCAACAGGCAAGCTAGAAAAGAAGGTTGTACAGTTCCACCTCACCCCATCCCTTCCACAAATCAGAAAATCATGGATTTGCAGTGAAGTAAAATAGTTGCACAACAGGAGCAAAGATGGTGTAGTTAACTCAGTGACTCTTTTTTTCATGTTTTCAGTAGTTCATTCATATCAGACTTTTGAATGTGTGTCAGAAGCAGATAAGATGCAGACTTCCATTTCTATGTGGCATTTGAGCATTATTTTTCAAAAAGAAAAAAAGTTTTCTATTTTAAATTTTTAAGTAGCTAACCTTTCATCATAAAATATTTCCATTTTGTTCCATCATCACTACTAAAATTCCATCTTTATTGTTCCTTCTGTAGTTTCYTGGCTATACTTTATTTCATGTTCATACAATCCAGAATGTTTTAACATAACTGGCAGCATTCCAGAGAGAAAAAACACTGTGCTGTTAAGCTACTGACCAGCATTATTTGTTGTGTATTATAAAGCTTTCTGAATGCCTTCAGTATGATGGAGTTTGTGACRAATAAGATTAAATTCTTACTACGTAAATTAAAAATAGCTGCGAACAAGTAACAACAAATGGATCCAAGCACTGCCAGAATGTGAAGTCTGGATCCAAAACTGGCATTTCAGAATCCTTTTTGGCTAGAAAAAATGCAAACATATTTTGTGAGAGTATTCATTTAAATAACAACATATCCTGAAAGCCAGCATGGATTATGGCAGTTTTTTATGACTCCAGGCACAACTTATCAGGGCCCCCATTACATTTTTTCTGTAGGCATGCTGCAGGTTTCACATGTTGATATGTGATCCTTTTGATATGCGATCCTGTTGTTTTCAGCCTAAAAGACTCTAATTAATACCTGTTTTCACAGTTGCTTTGAGAACATTTTTGCCTTTATGCTAAAAGCAAATACAGTTTGAAAAGGTAGCAAGAGTTAAACTGGACTATAATGTGGCAGTTTAATGTTCCCCTATATTACTTTGCATTCTTACTTTATACACATTCACATCCCAGTAGAAAAGCATCTCTGGTTTTAAAGAACTAAGGATCTGACTATGCTGTTTTCTGCCTGGAGAGTGTTTGTTTTCCAATTACTACTAAGTCTTCATAAAATCAAGTATAACTACATAAATAACATAAAAATACATACATGTATAGCTGAATAATTCAGTGACAATGCACTACCATGTCTTAGTAGCATCCAAACTCATGTTTGGTTTCTCATTTTCAACCCCCAAGGAAGTCATGGGAGTCTGTCCCCTGACCTCGACAAACGTGGTTGTCAGCAGCAGTGCCTGCCATACATTCAGCTGCCAGGAGCAAGGGCCTTTTGGGGCACTTCAGGCAAAAACTCTCTTTATACTTATTCAACTATTGTAAAAGTGCTAGCAGTATTAGTACAATGTGAAATAATAGAGATTTTTCTGCTGCTAAATCAGCAATTAAAATATTTTCAGCACTAGTATAAAAAAATCATTTGGTTGTATGTTTATAATTGGCTGAGCATTTTCTTAGTTTAAATGAACTTTTTACCAGAGAATTGTGATCAGAAACAGAAATGCAGCAGGAAATACACTGCATGAAAAACCATGCTGTATTTTAAATCCTTATAATAAGATAGTGAAGAGACAGAAAGTATAGACATAAGTACAATCCTATACTGACACCAAAGTTTTTTCTTTCTTACAGAACCCAAGCTCACGTTCTCCACTCAAGTATGAGAGACTGAAACACAGAACAGATTGAAATGAAAGTTCCCCCACATCACTGCTAGCTCATGGCACTGAAATCAGCCTAATAGACCTAAAATAGTCATGAGGCACCTCACGCAAGCCTCACGCAGGCTGTGCCATCCTGAACTCGAAGAATCTCTTCTATCCAGTATCCTTCTGTAGAAGTGCTGTCCTTTGCCCAAGGTGAGCAACTAGACATTTTAATGGGATGGGGAAGGTTATGAATGCCACCGAGTAAATGCTCTTTTCCTAAATATCTCGGTCTCAAAGAAAAGCTGCTGTGGGTACTCTTTAGGTCTGCACCTTTGCAGAAGAAAGCTATTTCTCTTGAAACATGTGGTATTTAAAAAGAAAAAAAAATAGGAATGATTACTTAAAAAGCAAATTATTGATCAGGCATTTAATAGTCTTGAATCTACACCGAGCACATGCCATGAAAAGCAGAGGGGCCTCCGAGCACCGCGGATGCCCAGGCGGCAGCGCCGCATCCCAGCGCCGCGAGCAGGTGAGGCTGGGCCCGCGGGCGCTGCTGCCGCCGCAGGAGCCCCGCACGGCTCCGGCCCAAGGTCACCGCCAGCGCTCCGGGCCAGCTCGGCGCGGCACTTACCGAGCGCCCCGGGGAGAGCCATGCTGAGGCAGGGCCGCGCTGCCGCCGGCTGGAGAGACGCTACCGAGAGCCGCCGGCGGAGGAGGCGGCGGCGGTGGGAGGAGCCGCTCCCACCAGCTGCCGCCGCTCCCACCAGCTGCCGCCGCTCCCCGCTGCCGCATCCACCCGCCGGGCGCCCGGTGCCGCAGTGCCGCGCCACCCCTGCCCGGCCCTTTATGGCCCACAGGCAGAGGACCCCGCTCGCCGCACCCGCCGGACCGCCCGGCTGCCCACGGGGCGGCTGCACCGCAGCCGGGACGGCTCCACGGCGGGCGCAGCTCGCGGTGGGCGGCTGCCTTGCCCTGGCCTGGCCGGGCCCCGCCCCGGCGCGGGGGTCGAGCGGCGAGCGGCGGGCGAGGCGCTCTGTCCGTACCTCTGTGAGGGCCGGCGACGTCGCTCCGGGGCCGCGGCGCTCTGGGTGCCGGCTGCACCTGTGGCGGGGTGCGGGCGGTGCCTCCCCTGCGGGCCCGCGGCCTCAGCGGCAGCCGGAGCAACAGGATAAGTCTGGCCCCTTCCCCTTCCCTTTCGGCGGCTTGAAGGCAGAAGTCGCGCTGTCACATGGCCCCCCGGCCGGCAGGGAGGAAAGGCGGGAGGGAGAGAGCCCAGCCCGCCTGGATTCGCCTCAGCGGTGCCGCCTTCCCGAGCGCCTCGTTAAAAACTCCTCGGGAAGCGCTGTAATGTAGAAAACTTTGGTTGGGGAGCAGAAAGTCGTGAGGCCAGTGCAGAATGACAACCGGTAGGTGTGCTGGCGATGTGTCCCTACCAGAAGTGTTTTCAACAGCGTCTGTCCTTCTGTGTAGCAGCACTGTCCAGGTATTCGTCTATATTAAAGAATAAACAAACAAAACCCCAAGAAGTTTACCGGGTAAATAGGCCAAGGCAAATAACTGAAGCTCAAACCCGGCGTGACTCGGCAGGAATGAGGATATTATCGTGTAAAATGATTCGACCTTATTTTAAGGGATTACGTGCCCTGAAGCTGAAAGTTCTAGGGGCAATTTTGGTAAATTTAGGTTACAATACTTGGAGTTTAATCTGAAGACACTTAGATAAAAAAGCATCTGTATAATGCAGGCAAGCACTGGGAATGCAGTGAGTGAAGGCAGTTGGTGTGAAAAGATGAGCAGTTAAAGATAGACGTCCCAAAATGTGAGGGAGGAGGTAGTTCTGTGGTAGTCTGTGTCCCCCCGGCTTGGTAGGCAAAGAAACGCTCCGTTCATAAACCTCAGGGGATTTTGGCTTCGAAAATTCTTTTATTTCACAGAGCTGGTGAAGAAATGGAAATGAAAAGAAAGTTGTACATCCCAAGTCTAAGTTGCAAAGGGGACTGGATATTTTGACTCTTAGACGAGTGTCAGCACATTCACCCTCACGTGGGCAGAAAAGACTAAGAATTAGGGTCAATAACTGTTGGATGAGACATGTACCAATCCAAAGCATTCAAGAAGGAGTCAGCCATAATTTAAAAAAAAAAAAAAAAAGTAAATAATTCGTGTGGCACCAGAAGTGAAGGTAAGATGAGGAACAGTTTTTGGATGTTGCTGTTATTTGGTTTCCTTTAAAAAAAAAAAAAAAAGAAAACCAATATTAATAATACAAAAATAGGCATTGTTTCTCAGCTTGGAAAAAATACTTATGCTGCGTGTGCGTGCTTTTCCCACAGTAACTGAATGTCTTCATCAGCTGCTGCTGGCAACACCCTGCCACCCAGAAAACCCCATACTGTAAGTGTCTGTACCCAAAATACCTGCCACCCAGAAAACCCCATACTGTAAGTGTCTGTACCTCTGACTCACAGCTCCCCTGCCCATTTGAAATGGGAGTAAAGCACACCTGTTGCTGCTGGTCATTCCCTACACCCCTTGATTCCTGATCTGTTAGAGCTGTTTCCTTAATTTTTCCCAGCCACCTGCCTGAACTTGCCAAAACTTGTCTGCTATCACAGCAATTTGCCTGGAAATTTAAACTTGGTGCCCATCAAATCATAATTGTGCCCTCCCTGCTGAACTCAGGTATTCCATGGGCTCTTGGTTTTCTCTTCTCAGCTTGGCACGTGATTGTTGCCCCCGCACTTGATTTAATCTCTTCTGTGGGATGCAAGAACCTGGCAGAGTTCCCTCTTGTGCTGACTTTGTGCCAACCACAGTAAAAAATATCGGTCTCGAAGATAACTGTGTTTCTCAGCTTTCTGACATGCAACCAGGCAGCTGCGTGTGCCCCGAATGCAGAGAAGGTTGCAGTGTGAGCTCACATTAGCAAAGCCTGAGAAAATTCACTCAGAAAAGAGATCTTAAAAATGCCTTAACAAAGAAAAGGCTTCTATGAGCATTGAAGTACAAATCCCTAAGGATATAAGACACAGAACACTTGTAGGCAACCATGAGTATTTAAATAAGCTTTCCTTTCATAGCATATTGGAAAGCTTTAAAGGCAAGCTGAGATCATAGCTTAGTAAATGCCTCTATAGCAATTGAAGTATTAAGGAAATATTATTGCAAGATCTGTAATAAGAGCAGGATGGATTGTAAGAAGAGGGTAATGGTAATAAATTAACAAGGAAATACTTCAAGTCCTCTCAGATTTTGCAGAAGCAATTACTATTGTTAGTTATTTAAGAGCATACATTTGACTGGTGAGTCTGGTTTCCTTTCCCACCTCCGCTCTCATAAGGAACAATTCATGTGTATCCTTGGGGAGTGGAAGTAACACTGAGCTGACAGTGAAATACCGTATTTTGAAAACAGATGTTGTTGTACTTTTCCATTGGCACCTACAAAACATAAACCACTAAACGTTAGCACACCTCAGTTATGCCAGTCAGCACCTTGTCTGCCCCATGGGGAGCCTGTCTGCCAGTCCTGTTTGTGGGTAGGTTATACTTTTATGCACCACACAATGAAAGTAGTACAAGTGTCTCTGGTTATTTTAAATGTTAAGATTCCCATTGTAAAATGTCAGTACTCTCTGAAGCCACCTGTGTGTCAGTTCACTTGTTTTGTGTAGCAAGCACTAGTTCTCTCAGGTACATTTTGCACTGTGTAATAATGTATTTATTTTATTTTATTTTTAATCTTGCTGTACAGGAAAATGTTACCCACTTCCTTTTACCCAGTTGCAGCTGATTTACAGTTACATTTATTTATATATATATGTCAAATGTGAAATGCAGTTGAATTGCATTATCAAAAACTCTTCACTATAAAGGAAGAATGATTCAATTTTTAAGCAAAATAATGTAGAAAATTGTAATAATACAAAAGGGGAGAAAATGGCTGCATGGAATGATTGAACTCGTACAAAGTAAATCATATCTATCTGTTTTATAAAGTCAGCAAATCAAAGGGCATCATCTTTATTATCCACTGCTTTTTAAAAAGCCTATAGAAATTAATTGGGTATATGACTATTCAATCCTGTAATTGAATTAGAGCAGTTAAGAACTCTTGGTACAGATTACTTGGTCTTTCTCAGTATTGAGTTAAAGAGGAATTTGTAAATCTAGAAGTTTGGTTCCTTCTGTATATACAGTGAATTTTCTATGTTTTGGAGATTGTTCAAGGCCATTACAGAAAGTGCGATGTGAAATGAGAACTAGGAGGAAAAACTTTGATTAGACCGAGATTTTTTAGTTTATACTCTATCTTGAGTAATTAGAATATGTACATATACAATACTCCTAGGCTTATATAAAATGCAAAATGTTTTTTAAATTATTCACACTGACATTAGAATTGAGAATCGATGTGGAATCCAGTTTCTTAGAGTTTTTAGTCAAGGGATATTCACCTTTCTGATAGAATACCTGGGAGTATATTTGTCCTGTAGTATGTTATTATAAAAATAAAAACATAGAGTATGCAAATATAAGCCAGTTTGTTTAGAACCAGCAACAGAAGTGAGAACCATAGAAATTGCAAAAGGATGTGACTGTGCAGCCACTGCTTTAAAAATAAACTGGGAAAGTACCTGTACAGTCCTAGTAATTGGAGTCTGAAACAACATAAAAGAAGTTTTCTATGAGTTTATAAATAGAATATACTGTAATACTTTGTTGCACAAGAAAGGTTTACAAGCAAGATGGGACTCTTTGGTGTGCTTGGAATTGTAAGTCATCATTTGGATATTTGGAAAGATTTCTTTCCAGCCCCTTGGCGAATTCTTTGCTGGCATCTGCTAGCTGCCTTTGTCACAACAGCCATGTAAAATGCTGGCTTAAAACCAGTTTGGCTCAAACCTACTTAGCTTGGACTTTGCAAGTAGTTATCCCAGATGGAAGACTGATTTTCTCTGACTTTATTCATAATTTATTTGAAATTCTGGGACTCTTGAAAGAAGGAGAGATGTGACTGCATTTGACAAACCCATGTGTGTAGCTAAATGACCTTTAATCTGATACATAAAAGAGAAAATTTTCTGAAAGTTGCAATTCAAGTATGTTATGTGCAATGTAGTAGAAACAGTTTTTAACCACAACTGTGATGTACCATGGCTTTTTACTCAACTTTGTTTTAAAAGGAATTTTATTTGCTCGGAATGCACATAAAATTCAGCAAGCAACAATCTAATAAATTAGACCCTGCCAGCACATGATAAATAATGAAATAGTGTAATTACAGCTCACAGAGGGGAACTCTGTGCTCTATTTTGGAAACCCCTAAAATAAAAATACTCTGAATTAGGTGATTTCTGCAAAAAAATCCAGTTCTGGAATCTAATCTCTGTATTTAGAATTGGTTTACATATTGTGTTTGTAGGAAAATGCAGATATTTCTGTTAAGTGCTACTCAGTTCTGCATGTGTATTATTAATGGCCATTAAGTTTTCAATAATCATTTGTGACAAAGGTTTGAATCTGGATTCTTTGGCGCTCACATCAGAAGCTTCCTTACCAAATAACAAGTATCTGTGGGATGCAGATGGAGCACTTAACTGCCAAAGAATTGGGAAATGCAAGATACAGTGTAGACATGACTTTATACAAAGGTCACATATCCTTAAATAAACCTTGGGCTAGGTGTTGAATTCATATTCCTAGGTGAGCTCCAGGCTAGGTGTTGTTGAATTTGTATCCCTAAGTAAACTCCAGGCTAGGTGTTGCTGAACTGCAGCCTTCCCTGTCCCCAAAATATCCCCCATCTTCTCTTTGTTTCGCAAGTGTATTTTCCAAGTCTCTCACAAGTGTCAGTGAAACTCCAACCCGGGAGTTCATTTGTACATGTGGATTCCTACAGCCCAAATAAACCTTCTCTGTGTCCTTGTGTAGTACTAAGGAGTCAGAGTTGGTAAGAAATCCAACAGAGAAATTTCTTATTTTCATGTAGAAATTTAAACTTCTACCGAGGAGCAGGAACTGTTTTATTATTTTAATCCAATCTGCCTGTGTAGAATTGCTTTTTCCAGGCCTGTGTTGTATTTATGTTTTCACTGTTTGGGTGATCAGATGGTGGAATAGGCTGCTCAGGGAGGTGGCAGAGTCGCCAATCCCTGGACGTGTTCAAGGTGTGTCTGGATCTGGAGCTGGGTGACGTGGACTAGTGGCTTAGAGGTTACAGTGGCAACATTGGCTTGTTGGGGATTGGATGATCCTGAAGGTAACTTCCAAACTTGATGCTTCCATGATTCTATATGAAAAGCTACTTTAAAAGCCCCCACCTTCTTGCCATTGATGTAGGAAAGTTAGAAGTTAGGGGATAACTTGTTAGCAACTGCTTGCTAAACAGTGTATATTGCTTCCTTAACATTTATTGTGTTTGTCAAAGCAGAATGAGAAGTAAAAGATTATTGACAAAAGCAGGGACTGTGGCCCAACTTGTGTTCGTGGACCCCCTATTCTGGCTAAAACCAGAGCTATCGTTTGGACTTGGGCCAAGGACTCAGACAGCATGTGCAAGACAGAAAGGTGAAAAGTTCAAAACAACAGGATGAGTATTTTACTTGCTTCCGAGACCCCCGGAGCCCACTACCAAATAACACTGCGCAGGCGTGAGCACCTGGAAATTACTTTTGAACTCATTATAATGCAAAGAGGGATAGGTCATGCATATGTATAGGAGTATTGTGAAACTCAATGAATGTGTAACATGTAACCAGATATATACCAAGCGATACTGTGCTGGGGGGTGCGCAGCTTTGAGGACGACCTGCTGCACACCCAGTGCTGCAATAAACGTAACTACTTCACAACTTAAAATTACATAAGTTGCGGAGTTTTGCCCAGATCATTTTTGGATCACCATAAAGCCCGCCTAAACTATCAGGTCTGGGAGTCTGCAGCCTGTGACATCTCCTTTTTTTTTTTTTTTTTTTTTTTTTTTTTTTTTTTTTTTTTTTTTTTTTTTAGGCAGAAGCAGCGCGTTCCCTTTCCAGCAGAGCGGTAGGCGGGGCGGGCAGTGCCGGGTGCGCCCTGCGCTCCGCTCCGCTCCCTTCCGCCGCTACCGCCCTCCCCTCCCGCTCCGGGGCCGGGGTTATGTAAAGAGCCGAGTTACGCAAGGAATGCAGATTTCCCCTTACGTAACCGCCCGCCCCTGTCGGAGCCTTCCCTTGTCATGCCGGCGCTGCCTATACATTAAGGGAGGGAAAAGCGGTGCTAGCGGTATTAAGGGACCTCTCTATTTCTGGCTTTACAGTTTGCTGCGGTGCGTCTTTTCACTCGGGTTTAGTGAAAGTCCCGCCTCTTCCTTAACTTGCAGGACGTTCCATTTTATCCATTAAAATAAACAGCACTCATACCTAAGTCATATTTGTGCCCGTTTCTGGGTCTAGGAGAGATTTTAGTGATTCCCAGTTATCACACGGAGTGAAGTTAATCCAGTGTGGACAAAGGGAAATTATTAAGTACTGTGTACCTCGAGCTCCGTGGTTCAGCTACTGCCACAATTGAAGGACGTGATTCTGATGCCTGTGTCCAAAGACAGAATTCCAAGTCCTTTAAGTGTCAACAGGACTAGAAAAAAAGACCTCCATATCTCAGACTCTGTCTCTAGCAGATATTAGGAAAGATCCTGGAGACAGTGGGTCCTGTTGCTGTTTGCTTGTCCTCTCATGTGCAGGCAGAACATTACTAGGTGGTGAGCGCTTGAGGTATTTTCATAGAGCTGTAGATGCTGTTGGGGCTTCTGTGCTTCATGCCTTGCTCAATTCCCTCTACACTAATTTCTGCTCATGCAATTTTACACACCTTTCCTTTTAGATTTAGTGAGCCTGCTAAGTTGGGGCAGGGTGGCTGGTTTGTTTTGGGTTTTTTTGGTTGGCTGATTTTATGTTGGTTTGGGGATTTTTTTCCCTTTTCCTTAGCCTTTTTTCTCCATGACAGTCCTTGAATTCCAAGAACACCTTGAAGGATTGTTGTAAAGGAGTGCTCTGCTCAGGGCTTTGTTCTGGTTCCCTACTTGGACTTTCTTGACCATACACCTTCACTAAAGCCCAGGGTCTGTTGGGAGGTTCTCTGCATGTAATGAGCTCTATTTGCWAGATCATGTAGCTGAAAAGAGGGGATTTCCACAGGGAACACTTCCAACATGGACAAATGCCTTTGAGTCTCAGGTAGCCAGTAGGGACTGGAGCAGATGGCAGAAGGTATGAAATGGAAGGTGAACCTGCAAGATTAGGCAGTGTTTGAGTGGCTTAGTCCTGTCATCTCCTGTACAATAAGCTGATAGTGGGGAAACAGCCAATCTTCTCACATCTAGACTGAAGTGGAAGAAAAAAGAGGTGTTGAACTCAATGCCTGCATTCCCTGAGTTTCAACAACCTTTCGTTTACAAAACAGAAAATCAGAGGAATCTTGAACTTAAATGAGTAGATAATTAAAAAATAAACCATCAACAACCATTTCAACATTTTTTTCAATTCTATTTAGTCTTTCTTCAAAGCTCATATAAATGAAGTATAAATTTTAAACTTTTCTATATATGTGCTATCCCAAAACAATGGGGAAAGCTAAATTTGCTGTATGCAAACATTCATTTAATAATCTGGTACTAAAACTGGATATTTCCTAAAACAGCAAGAGTAAACCTCACATATATTTTATCTCACTGCTTTTCCAGATGTGCTTTAACAGTTCATAATATGCTGAATCTGTTCAGGAATAATCCCTCAGGATAACTTTTCAGCATTTTCCAATATAGTAGGAAGGAATGGGTACTTCTGTGACTTTTCCTTATGCCAGTGGGACACAGATGGGTGCAAAAGGTTGGAAGATCATAACAGTTTACAACCACCTCTGCCAACTTTCTCCATGCAAGGGGCCAAAATCCATAGGTTTCATTTTCTATCCTTAGGCACCACACAGGCATCCTGTGGACACAGTTAATTGAAAATTCAGTATAATACAGTGGAGAAACTGAAAGCCTTTTTGCCCCTTGCACTGGCTATCAGTTCCACGTTGGTCAAAGGATGAACACAATTCTTTTTTTTTTTCCTTTTTTTTTTTAGTAGCGTCTGACTGTCAGTGGAACAACTCTGAATGGTATTTACTTTTCAAAACTCGATGCAAGCTTGGGAAATGCTGCATTTAAAAAGCCAGTTGAGCCATCTAGTGTTTCAAATTTACACTTCCGTGGTTTTCAGACTTGTGTGTGCAAGAGCAGCATCTAGGTATTATCTCAACAATCAGAGAGGGAAAACAGCTCATAGTGTTTCATATAAATCCCTGATGCCTCTTGATTCTTACAAAAGGCACAGTTATGGGTGCCAGAATTGACAGTGCTAAATTGTATGTGGAGATTTCTGTTACTTCACTAGAGACACCCAAGACTAGACAAGATTTTTTTCTTACATTTATCCTCAGCCACTTTCATATTATCATTTTCAGTTATACATTTTCGTTTCTGCTTGGCTTTTATATCCTTCCAATACCTGGAAGCTTCCTTGCCTGCTGCTTCAGGGCATATATTTACGTTGTTCTCTGTAGCATGACCTTCCTTCTGTGAACTGTCCTGACAGGCGGCCATATCAAACTTGATGCAGTGCTCTGGAGTTGGTCAGAAAGGTGGGAAGAGGCCACACTGCACATTTCATACTTTTTTTCCTCAAAATCCTGCAAAAATCTTCAGTGTCTGTTATCTCCCTTCCCCAGCAATCAGCATGCAGGCATGCACACAAGACATGCACACAATAAATTGATTCCTTCATAATTTCTTGTGCTGAGCTCAGATATAATTGCTCAACATTTGTCATCCACATTCTTTTGCCCTATTATTTATTTTCATTTTCTGCATCTATRGGTAACTTCTAGAGACAAAGGAACATGATTTTTGTAGTTATTGTTTAAATAATTKGGCTGCCTTTATTCTCTTGATATAACCTAGGAAGGTGAGTGAATATCAGCTACTCAACAAACATACAAAACAGAATTTTGCTGCCCTATGGAGGAAAAACTGGGGTCAAAGCAGAGCAGGGACCATACTGAGCCAATCTATCAGCTTCTGCTGGCATGGCAGATGTAGGACAGAGGACAGAAGGTGTCACACCAGGAAGAACCACTGATGTTTCGGCCACAAACCACCTCTTCCTGGGCCTATGACAGAAGTCAGTGTCCCATAATCATTCTTCTTTTTCTGTTTTTCTTGGCTTTTTTTCTTTTGTTTCCTGCCCTAGTCTAGTCTAATTATATAGATTTCCTAGATTAATGCAGTGATTAATTGAAATCCTGATGTCCATTTAGCAATCTAACATATGTGTAATTCAAAGGTATACAGGCTTTGGTCATGGAAGCTGACCTGACCTAGCTTTAGATGTTTGAAAGTTAGTGGCTAAAGTTAAGCTGTGTTCTGAGATTCTTTATAGTCCATAAGAGGAATCAAATACTGTCCAAAAAAAAGGGTTTTTTTGATCTCCACACAGGTGCCTAAGAATGCTAGAGTCAATCTCACATGGCCAGCAGTAACTACTGAAAATCAGTTGCTTACCAGGAATCTCAGAGTGAATCAGAGTTTTCGTAGTTCTTTTGAAAGCAACTTCTGGATGGCCATTTTAGACAGGAGGGTCATGATTCTAAGGATCACTTAACAGCTGGACTTCTTTTAGTAATTGCCCAGGAAAGGAAACTGAGTCTTGTGCTTTATAAACCTGTTTTATTTATTATTGGTGGTTCTTCTGCCCACTATATATTTAAGGCTTTTAGAAACAGAGTTTCCTCAGTAATAACATTGCCAGAAGTCAAAATTAAGGTTCTGATGATACCATAGTGCACTGCTGCCGTATTTTGTATTTTCTGAATCCCTTCAAAGGGACTATCATATTATCACTATGACCTCAAAAAAATATTAGTCCTGTTTAATCATTCGATAAAAGAACTGGAGGCCAGAAAGTTTATAATATAACAGTTAAGGACAGGAGAGAGCCAACAATGTGTTTCATAGAAAACAGAGACCAGAAAAGACCTGGGTCAGTGGAGTGTTTCCATTTTCCCCAATTGATACAGTGCACAAACCCATGAAATACTCAGTTTCTCCAGAATTTAAATTTACATTAAAAGAGATACTGTGCCAAGCTGACAAAGCTTTTGTCTACACAAGGACACAGCTCTCATGGCATAAACTATTTCTGAGCTATTGTAAAAGTTGCAACTTGCAACTGTTGTGGAATAGCTTATGCTACAATGGTTACACCCATCACTTCTCTGGAGAGAAGAAAATCCATTACAATATTCTAAACATGAACTCATTGTAAACTTTTGCAGCATTTTCTTCAGGACTCTACAAATAGGCAACTTGAAATAATATTCTGAATGACATTAGTTGTCTTTGAACAATTAAGTCTAAAATCTAATGGCATGACTTGGAATGCTTGGCAAAACTTTGATTGGAGGCAATTAGATGTAAGCATGGAAGAAACAATTAGTAATTATCACAGGGAGGAAAACTCCAAAGGAAAGGGAATGAATAGCAACAAAAGGAAAATGGTAAGGGAGAAAATCAAAGTGCGGGATTAACAGTGAAAGTCGGGATGGGAATGTTTCCTTATATGAGCAATAATGGTGGTCACAAACCTGATTAATCTACAGCAGTACAAAAGGATAGGATATCCTCTAGATCTTTATGCCTGTACCCACTGATACCAGTGTGCAGCTTGCTGGTTTAAGGGATTCAAGTAGTCCTAAATTCAGACAAGCAGTCATTAAAAATTGAATTTGGCCTTCTCTGCAGAATGACTTTTCACATCCCCAGTGCCAAGGCAGTATTTTCTCCACTGCATGCTCATGTTTGTTCTGCCAGCCTTTTCACTGCTTGCTTCACTAACTCCCAATATGTCAAAGCCCAACTCTGTGACATTTCACTCTGAGGATCTTCTAAAAGACCTGGGTTTTTTGAATGGGGCATAGCTACTTGCACTTTGTTTCCCTCCTTGTGGCAGGCATTTCTGTCCTTCAGCAGACTTAAATCCTGTSACAGATTGAAGGAGAATTGAGTTGTTTCCAGGAGCTGTAGAGCAGGTGAAATGGCAAGGACCCATGCTGTGCWACAGGATCCAGCTAGGACAGAACAGGGCAGCAGAGCCTCCTCTCTCAGACCTGCGCTGAGATACTGCTTGAGCTGGTGAGCCCCAGTCGGTCTACTTCCAACATAATCCATGGACAGGTTTTTCAATCCTTTCTGGACCAGGAGTTAAAGTGATTTTACAGAAGTGTTGCTTCTTTTATTTTCATAGTTTAGGAGCTGATAAAAGGTTACCTTGATCAAAAAAAATGTAATCATAGTTGTGATATTTGAGGGAATGTTATCTATATATGCCGTGGCCCTCGCTATCTTACAGCTGTGTATGGGGACTGGGCTTGGAAACTGCCTGGGCTCAGACAGACTGAACAGCGCAGGCTCGGACTGGGTGAYGCAGCCAGCCACGGAGATGGAGGGGATTAAACAGATGAAGCTGACCACCTATTGTAGAAGGGAACATGGTGCGTGGACATTGGAGGCTGCCTAGCCATGTGATCTGGCTGAGGCATGTGTGATTGGTGTGATTCTATGTGCGGGAGATAAGAAAACTGTATATAAAGCGTGCTAGTTGCTGGTAAGAGCTAGAGCTGGAATCCGAAGATTAATAAAGAAGAACCTGGACCTGCCTCTCTTAGAGTTCGCGTCGTCTTTCCTGCGGTGGACGCTTACATATATAATTGAAAGGTTTTGCTCTGTTGTAATGTTTAGGTTTTTTTTAATACCTGTGCATGAATACCTGTGTGTGCACATTTGCTAGGAAAGCCTGTCTGTCCAAGATTGAGAATTGAAGGGAGCCCTTTGTTTTAGATTTTACAATTTGACCAAGCAATTAGACAAGGAACTTAGATGAACGTTTTGCTGCAAATGTTTCTGCAGGGGAATAAAACTTTAAAAACCTGAAAACATGGGACAGGAGGTCTGAATCAGCTGCAGGAAGTGAGACCTGAGCAAGTGGACTGGACAGGAGAGACTCTGGCTGGAGCTTTGAGGGCAGGGTTCTAGATAACTCCAGGCAATGCAATGTCTGCTTGTAGCAAGTGACTTAGGATGTGTGAAGAAAATACACGCTGTACTTCTTAGGTTATCCAAATGAAGAGCAGTAAAGTGCTACCAGTGACATGAAACCCAGCCCAGCAGTTTGGGAACCACACGTTGGTGCAGTTTGAACAGATCGGTGCACCAACAGTGAGAGTATATGTCTCCACAAACAGTTGTTTTGTGTGAAGTTATCACAACGTGAGGACTCTCTAATATTGTGGAAAGAGGGAAAAATGAGAACCAAGGCCTCACAGTAAGGGGTGAGCTGCAAATTCAAATGAGAAGCTGGTGCGCTATTTAATAGTGTGTGTGATTAATAGGTGTCAAGGAAGGTGCTGGTCTTCTGCCTCTTGATGTTCTCACTTCAAAGCAGTGTACTTTTCTGGAAGCAAAGCTTCAGCTGAACAGGGCCATGGATCTCAGCAAGTAATAAATGGGTAAAATGTAATCGCCTTGACAAACAGGAGTCAAACTCAGAGAGCTGTTGTTTCATCCTGCCCTTAAATTCTCTCAATCTGTGAGATTTCTTAGACAGTTTTAGACTTCCTCATCCTAAATTTCATATTGTTTCTCTCTGCATCCAGTTTAATGTTTTAAGTTCATGCCTGAAGGGCAGAGGTGCTTTTTTTCCTTGTTCTTTGAACACTAACTTGAAGGCTGAAAACATTCCTGTTTTTTTCAAATCTGGAAAAATGCAGAATGAT
>NW_026623346.1:2085133-2094629 GCF_030028575.1 Malurus melanocephalus | reverse complement strand
AAAAAAAAAAAAAAAAAAAGAAAAGGAATACTGTGTACCCAACAAAATAGAGGCAAGAATGCAGGAATGTAAATGCGTTACAGGCTGTTATTAGGATTTTGGATGCAAAAATAAAACTTAGAAAAGACTGAAGATTTGAAAAGGCATAATACAAACAAATTTATTTAGACTAGAAACTGCCCTCCCTAGATTGTTAAGGTGACAGGAAAAATTATGAAAATAAGATAATCATATTTGTTTTAAGTCTGGCAGTTTCCACTCAAATGCCTGTCTCTCTATAATAGTTTTTTTGAAGGAAGTGCCTTGGGGAATTACTAAAAAAATGATCTTTATTAAGTGTTCATGGCCATTTGAACTATCCACCCATCCAGTATAAATGTGTTCTGGCAAAACAAGTGTTTGTGTTGCCATGGCCTTTCCCATGATGTTATTTTCTTAAGCAAAAGCATTTTTCTAGCTGAGATCTGAACAAGGATACAGGCAGAGCGCCATGATTCAGTCATTGAAGAGAAAAATAATGATTTGGAGGGGATGGTGAAGGAAAAAGATGGTCTCAGAGGGGGTAGAACACAAGACTTAGGTATCTGGTGATTCCTTTGCCCAACAGAAACAGTGATTCCTTCCACTAATCACTTCAGTTCTGCAGGAGAGGAGTGCAGCCTGCACCAGCCTTGCAAAAATGCTGATGAGTCCAGTGCTGAGATTCTCCTGAGGCTTCCTCAGGATAGGGAAAAGCTCTCTTAAAAATAGCAGCTCAATTGTTATTTGCTGAGCAAACCACACACCTCAGATATAGGCTTCCAAAAATCAGGTCATAGGGCCCTGTGCTGTGCACAGGTAGAAGGATTCTGCACAAAAAATATGTTCCCAAGGTCTGTGTGCATCTATGGGCTGTATTTGCAAGGTTTTAACTGTTTTGGGTGCTTGGGGGTTTGAGTTTTTTTCCTTTGTCCAGCAACATCACTTTGGGAAGGTCCTGCCTAAGGGTTTCACATTGCTTTCTGTTCTCTGCTGAATACTTCTGCAAATGAAAGTGATTGGGAATTTTACTTGTTTATGGATTTATACTCTGAGTTTAGATTAATATCAAAGTGTTCTGGCATAAAAACTTATGAGCAGAGCTCATAAGCATTGAACAGCATTATTGTAAATTCACCRTGACTAAAGCAAAACTAATGGGTGCTTATGTAAAGTTCACAAGGGCAAGGCGGGTGTTGAGTCCCTCTTTCTCTGCATATCTTCCCAAATTCCCGTTATTATCACTTTCTGAGGCAGGGGGCATCTCTGAACCCTTCTGCCTCCCCTCCAACAAGAGACCACAGACATCTTTCTGAAGGAATAAAACACAAAAAATAAAGATCAGCAGGACCAAAGGCTGGGTCTCAGCTCTCATAGGGTTTTGATGAGATTTGGGCTTTTTTCTTCCTTCAGCTCCTGTGAGACACCTCTCTCAAACTGCTTTTATACCCTTGTGGCTCCACAAGTCACATCAGAATATTGATCTTACCAGAGAAAATAAAGAGAATAAGGTCCATGAATGCTGAATCTAGGTCCGAATCCAATTAAGTACCTATTTGTAGAAGAGAACACATTACAAAAGAAACCAAAGCAACGAACAAATAATGAAAAATAAAAATAGAATAGGCCAGTAAAAATAGCATAGGCAGGGTCATCTTACCCATTCAAAAGTAATTCACTTCGTAACACAAACCACATCATGAGAGGGTGAGTTCACATCTCACTGATACCTGAACACAACACCATTTTAGCAAATAGATCAATTAAAGAACTAAGGCAAAACAAACAAAACATGGATTGTTTTATTTGCCATTAAATGAAATTAATTAGTGTGACACTAAGGCACAAATAGCATTTGTTGTAAAGAACAGAGTATGCTAGAACTTTGCTCCAAAACTTGAGTAATGTGTTCTCGTAACTACTGAGACCCATTCTGTCTCATGAAATTACTTTTAGAAATCCCAGGAATAGAGCTCTGCTCCATCCTCTGGGAAGCAGTTCCTCAGCCTACCCCGTCACAATGAGTTCTTCTATTCAACTCAACACTTGCCTGCCATCTCACTGATATTGCTGAAGTGTCATCAATAACTCATACCTGTTATTCATATTGATCCTCTCTGGAAAAAACATCCCAAGATACCTGATCTAAAAATCCACAGAAAGAACATGAAGAACAAATGCTAAATAGAGTTTTCTTTATGCAATTAACCTCCAATGAGATTGAAAGGCTTTTTAGGGGAGGGAAACAAACTTGCAGCATTACATAACACCAGTTACATCTTCTTTTAATATAACCTTTTGAAATTAGATTAGAAAATTCTAAGTTAAAATTGAGTCAATTAAATCTCCTGCTCTGCAATTCAAGAGGGACATGTCTGATGCATAAAGCAATAATGGAGCTGTATGTTGTGAGATGTGACTCTTGGTCCTAAGTGGATTTAGTTGTCACAGTGTGGTGCAGGGAGCTTGCATGCTCCAGTCAGCAAGAAAAGGGATGACCTGGATACTGATCCTGGAACAGAGGGAAAGGGAATGAGCTGCAGGGGATGACAAGGCTGCCAGGAGAGAAGCAAAGATCACCCAGAATGTAACATCACTTAAAGGGAGGCATTTCTGAGTTGAAGCTGGCAGGAATTCAGRAATGTGTGTGAACAAAAAATATGATCAGGAGGCTGGACATAGCCTCTAAATTGAATTTGCTGGTGCTTATCTGCTGCCACTGTGACAGTAATGTATAGGTGTGCCTCAGCTGTCAGGGAAAATGAGTTAAAATAACCTCTTGAACAATGAAAGCTTATAAAACAGTCCACCTTCAACAAAATGCTGAAGAGCACAATGCAATTGTGATTTACTTCCCAGTATGTACTTTATTATGATAAAAATTAATAGTACATTTAATTAATATGGAATTGTTGGGAATGACATGTTTTACTGATGAAAGAATGATTCATTTCTGAATATTAGATGTAAGTCATCTGGTTTCTATGATAAAGTATTTCAGCTGCTTACCATATGAAAGCATTTAGAATTGTCCCGGTTTCCTTACTGGTAAATAATTTATTTAATGAAATACTTCTAAACTGTTCTTCCATAACTTGCGGAGAGCACACCAGTTCTCAATCCACTTCCCTGTCCACTCATCCAGTCCCCTCTTCCTGAGTTTGCCTATGAGGATGTTGTAAGAGACAGCGTCAAAACCCTTGCTGAAGTCAAGGTAGACAATACCCACTGCTCTCCCCTCACCCCTCCAGGCAGTTATTTCATTGTAGAAAGCCATCAGGTTGGTCAAGCATGATTTACCCACTGTGAATCCACCTTCTTTTCTTCCCTATGGATGGAGATGGCCTCCAGAATGAGGCACTCCATCTTCTTTCCAGGGGTTGAGATGAGGATGACTGGCTGGTAGTTCCCTGTGTCTTCCTTCTCACCCTTTCTGAAGACTTGGGTGATATTTCTTCCAGTCCTCAGGTACCTCTCCTGATCACCAAGACCTTTCAAAGATGATCATGAGTGGCCTGGCTGTGAGGTCTGCCAGCTCTCAGTACTTGTGGGTGCATCCCATCAAGGCCCATGGTTTTGTGGATGTCAGGTTTGCCTAAGTGTTCTTTAACCAATCCTCTTTGAGAAAGGACAAGTCTTCCTTCCAGTATTCCTTTACCCTGGTATCAATATTTTATAAACTTTGTAGTTGAAATCAAGACTTAAAATTTAAATTAGTCAAAATTCTCTACTTTGCAATATGTTAGGTTCCTCCCAATATGTATGTAGCATCAGCCAGACCCCCAGTTCCCTTTGTATTTCCAAATAAGATAAGTGATTCCAAATTTTGATTAACAATTGATCCAGAACCTCCTTTATTATGTAAATGAACAGTGTGGTTAACTCTTCTGCTTAGGACTTGAAGATAGGCAGTGGAAGATGTGGGTTCTAATTTACAACCTATTAATGATGAAAAGCTGTTAAGAGCCAATACTTCTTTGATGTCTTGATGGTTTGTCTGTCAATTAATTAGCTGGCCTTTAAGATTTACTATCATGGCCCTACTGATGCAAACTGAATTACAGAAGTCCAGTTGTATATCTCTTATATTTTAGATAAGAATGGTCTACTAATGTATTTCACTTTGAATTAGCAATTGAATAGCGTAAGTTCATTTTCCCCCTGCTTTTTAAAGGCCAGTGTGTGTTGCAAGTAGCCTAAGAATGACAGTGGTCTGTCAGAGGGAGGTCCCTTCATGTCCCAAGCCTCTGGAGGAATTAAGTTCGCTGTTCAGATTCATAAACAGTAAGTTGTTCATTTCTTGCATGGAAATTAAGACAGCTGATAATACCCAATAGTGTCATAGTGGGATTCCACTTGCAAGGAGAGGCCTTCCCAATGCCTATGACTTGCTTCTTCCCAAGATTTTCACCTCTGCTATCACGAGAGTTGAACTGCATGAAAAAACTGGTCCCAAACCACCATATTCCAAAACACAAAATCAGTGCTTTTATAGTGGAACAGCTTGGAAAACATAGAATCATAGAATGGCTTAGGTTGAGAAGGTACCTCAAAGATCATCTGGTTCCTACCCCTCACCATGGGCAGGGACACTTTTCATTAAACCAGGTTGCTCAGAGTTTCACCCAGCCCGGCCTTGCAGGGATAGATGGATTATTCCACATTGCTGTTGTGGGATGGATTATTCCACATTGCTGTTGTGGGAAAGAGCAAAGGACGATCATAGATACAGGCAACTGGAGGCCACCATCAGTTAAATCTGCCAGCTGCTGCATGTGCTGAATCCCTGCTTTCCAGGAAGTGGCTGGCCATGGCTTGCTGATGGGAAGTTGAGAATAAATTTTTTGGTTTTCCTTTGCACGTGGCATTTTGTTTTGCTTTATTAAGTTGCCTTTATCACAAGTACTTTCCTGTCTTATTTTCTCCTCCCCTGTCCTGATGAGGAGAGGAGTAGTAGAGCAACTTGGTGGGCAGCTGGGTGACAGACAAGGTCAAACTTCTGCACTATCTGATAGATTTTGAAGAAATGTTGTGATGAATTTTATTTTGGTAGGATGCCTTTTTATACCTGTAAAGATTGTGATAACGCCAAGAAATTGAAGTGCATTCTTGTCCAGATTCTGTGTTCATCTTTGATGTTTGAAGGACTGAACAAGATCTGCCAAACTCTTCACTGATTGGTCAAAAGTTGGAGGAGCGACCAGAACATGCTTCTCTAATACTTATGTATTACATCATTTCAATTATCATATTGCCAGGGTTTGAAATAGTGTTAAGGTATGTAAATCTCTGGTATAATCCAGAAATTAACTGACTGTGAATCTAATCAATTGCAGAAGGAGATCGAGTTATAACACTGTGGTCCCTTATAGATGTTACTCAAATGTTTGTGGCAAGCGGTCTCTGGTTTTGGGCTCTTAGGAAGAATTTGCGAATACAAATCACAGATCTCTAGCACAGTAGTGAAGTAGGTGAAGGGGATATTTCTTTGGGGTGTTTTTGTTATTTTTGCCCTAAACTGATTTAGCTATGAAGGTGTTACCATTTTTGTAAAACAATGAAACCTCTTGTTCTGCTCTCTAGGATTTTCTGTAGACGCGTGAATGGAAAACGAACACAGGCTCTGCACATTGGAACCTTCAGAAAAGGAACTGAGCCAAGTGAAAGTGCTCCTTTCAGGAGGTTGTGATGTGGTTACAAGTCATGGAGATTGGTTTGAGTTCCTGTATTATTAGAGACAGCAATTACAAAATAAAGCCACTCGAGGTCATGTCAGTGTTGGTGGGCACTAGACAGCCACGCTGCTTGGTGCTGGGCCCTTCTGCAGAGCCTGCCTTGGTGGATATCCCAGGGGTACCCATAGAGTATGGAAGGAACAATCAGCCAAAAAAAAAACAGGAAAAAGTGTGCTTCTGAAATGGGGGAAGGGATGCTGTTTGTTTTTTGATTTTAATTTACAGAAGTCCACGAAAGGGAACCAAAAAATTAAGGACTGGGAAGGGCTGAACTAGAGGGGAGAAGAGTAAAAGTATCTTTTTACATCAAGAATAGCCAGGGCAGACCACTGTAAACCTTGGAACTTCATTATTCTTGGTCCAGCTGGCAGTCTGTTAGAAGAATACTCCTGACTCCTGGGTATACAGATTTTGGAGAAATGCAGGTTTTCCCATTTCCACTCTTGCAAGAGCAACAGTTTCCTTGCCAGAAACACCAGCATGGGGAAAGCTACATATCTGGGACTCTGTCCTAGAGTATAGTCAGAAAGAGCTCACTTGCTGCTTCAAGAGCCCAGGGGAGACATCCAGGACAAGGTCGGGAAGAGTCTGTCCGTATTGGGTGTTAAGGACAGGTAACCAACTGCACTGTGTCTGTGTTCACAGAGATTCCCTCAAAGTGCGCTATTAGCCAAAGCCTCTGCTGTAATGTACAAGTCAGAATTCCAAAGGTTAAGTACTCTCTGCCAGGAGAGTTTCTGTCTCCTGGTTTCCTGCAAATCTTTCAGAAGCAGAACATAAGCGTTGTCACCGGAGCCACAGGAAGTGTGTGGTTTCTCCTGCCTGGCAGCCCTGAAAAGCCACATCTTCCCTGATGTTTTGCTGCCTAAGTGTTTGAAAACATGTCACTGAAAGGTGCTTGCAGGCAACAGGCATTTCTTTTTTACTGCTTCAGTAAAAATGTCCCTCCTGGCAAAATGCAATGAGACAAACTGTGCTGCTGCCTGAAGAGTATCAGCCACAGGCTTTCTCCAGTGGTCAGTGGCAAGGGGAGCAGAGGTTACAGCTCTCAAAAAGTGTTTGCATTTTCCTTGACAGAGCTGATCCAGGATAAAGTGTGCTTTGATATTGCTGTGAGTCTAGGAAGTCTTTCTCTTTATTATCTGTATTCTTTTCAGTGCCTTGTAGTAGTCAAAAAGACAGGCAAGAGATCCATCCAATGGCAAATGATAGAGAGAAGGAGAAATGTGGGGCAGAAGGCAACACTTTTCTGGAGAAAAACTGGAGACTAGGGGAGATAAATTGAGTTTGATTTTGTTACTTGTGTTGAGTTCAGCAACGTAAACCACAAGCCTATAACTTTTTAAAGTAATACTCTCTATTGTAATGTAAAACAGTCTTTCTGAACTCTCTTACCACTTTGTGTTTCAAGGCATTTTGTATTTTGAAATCTTCTGCCCAAGCAAGGGCACATCTGTGTGCACTACCTAACCTATTTAACCATGCATATATACAGCTTTCTTAAGAATTGTATATAGAGGGGAAATAATCAAAATAATGAAAACAGATAGTCCTGAAAACTTAACCCAATAGATTCAAACTTGATGTGTTTCTCATTCTCCTAAATTTCCAACCAGCTTTTTCCAGAATAAAACAGTAACATCTAGATACTGGTATACACATGCAGATTTCATTTGGAATTTTCAAAGGTCAGTTCAGAGCAATTATGTGCTTTGGAAATCCATTTAGGGGCACAGATACTATTCTTAGATAGTAAACAAATGAAGATGCACTTTTATGCCTCTAGCTGAACATTCCACAGACTTACAGGGAAGTCCACATAATAGGTTTGATGCTAAATATTGTAGTATTCTGGGATTCTGTATGTTTTGTCACTTCTTAGATACATTTATTTAATTCTTGTTTCAATAAAAGGTGTCCTTAGTCAGATATGTAATCTCCCAACTACTTAGATCTTCTCAATTAGGCACTGTCATATATAGTGTGTGCTATTACTTGCATTTATTTTTCTGGCCAACTTTTATTGCATAAGGAACCTGTATTGTTATTCTGTGAAGTGTACACCACACAGTAGTACCAGAAACAAGAAACAATCTGTCACCGAGCCCAGTAAGAGTAAGGTTTTTTAAAAGAAGTAACAATTCAGGGACAGAGGTATCCCCGCGAGCTCACAGATGGGTCACCATACCACCTTATCTTTCTGATTCTGTAGTTTCTGAAATATTTCATGAAATGCAGCTGTGTTGAAGATTGGTATCACAATCCCTAGGTTATCAGTGTAGCCACATTCTTCATAGGTGGCAGTGAGGCAGGAAAATAATTGTAATTTAGCGTTTGGAAAGTTGGCACACATTTTTTATCAGCTTCCCTTTTTAGCTAAATGCTGTTTCAAAACCCTTCCAAGTCAGACATGGATAAAAATAACTGCAGGATTGGAGGAGCTTTTCAGACAGGAGTCAACAAAACCGAAAACCCTGCTCTATCTCTGCCCAGGACAAGCAATATTTAAATATTCTAGCCATTTTCACAACAGTTGGAATTGCAGAAAGTCTGTGCTGAACACAGACCATAATCCTTCTAATAGCATTTTAAATTTGTTGCGCACTCCGGCAGTGAGCCAGTAATCTGACAATGTTACAGGAAAGGGGTTAGGTCAGAATGACCTAGACACATGCAGAGAAACCATTACCTTCCCTTGGGATAATCATTCTGAAACCTACAGGGAATGCCATAGCAGTGGACTTAGGAGGGAATGCATGGGCTAATGAGTTCTACAAATGAGACAAAAGCTATCTGCTCAGCCATCTGATGTATTTCTTTTTATCTCTTGTTTCTGTGACATTTCATATTTGAGAGAAGTCCCAGGAAATCCAGAACAAAACACTAAATGTGTCATGGTAAGCAAAAATATTTTTCTCCTCCTCTTGATTCCAAGGCTGTGAGCTAAATCAGGATGTTTGCTTTCCTTTGCCATTTACTTCTAACATATAAATAAAGCAACCACTCCCCTGTTGCAGTGTGTCTGAGGTAGCTGTAATCACCCTGTCGACTGACACAAATTAGTATTTGCTTTGGTCAGCTTTTAAATCATGCTAATTAAAACTGATCTTCCTACTCACATATTGAAAGAAACCAGTATCTGGAGGCAAGATCATCTGGGGAAAATTTTAATAAATTCTCAGGCACCAATGTGTGCCTCCCACAGAGCTGGCGGCAGTGGCCTCCATGTTCCAAAAGAACACTTTGCCATATTGTCATGGTTTCACCCCAGCCAGGCACCAAGCTCCAGGCAGCTGCTCACTCACTCTTTCGTGGGATCAGGGAGAGAATCAGAAGGGGAAAGGGTGGAAAACTCATGGGGTTGAAATAAAGGCAGTTTGATAGGGAAACCAAAAGCCATGCACACGAGCAAAGCAAAACAATGAATTAATCCAGTGCTTCCCGTGGGCAGGCAGGTGTTCAGCCTTCTCCTGGAGAGCAGAGCCCCATCACAGAAATGGTAACTTGGGGAGGCAAACACCATCATTCCAAATGTCCTCCCCCCTTACTTTTTCTTCCCCCACTTTATATACTGAGCATGATGCCATATGACATGGAATATCCTTTGGTCATTTAGGGTCAGCTGTCCTGGGCCATCCTGTCCCCTGCCAACTGCTTGTGCACTCCCAACTCCCTCACCAGTGTGGCTATACAAAAAGCAGAAAAGGCCTTGGCTCTGTGCAAGCCCTGCTCAGAAAAAAAAA
>NW_026623346.1:2081554-2082498 GCF_030028575.1 Malurus melanocephalus | reverse complement strand
TGTTTTGCCAATCGTCTAGTTTTTCTAATTTCCTTCGGATATCAGGCCATCCCCGAGACACAAACTGAAATTTTAAGAGGGCTTGGCCCACCGGGCTGTCAGGATCTACYCCAGAATACAACTGCAAATTTCTTCTTAATCTTTCCAACCAGGTGGTAGGGTCCTCATCCTTCCTTTGACTATCATTAAAGGCTTTACTCATATTTTGCCCTCTAGGCACTGCTTCTCTTACTCCTTGTACTATAATGGTTTTAAGGTCTTGCATGTTAGCCCGATCTTGTGGATTTTGATTGTCCCAATTGGGCCGATGTAGTGGCCATTTCGTATCACCCATGGGACCCTGTGGGTGTTGATTTTCCCAGATACGCATGCCTGCAGTTCTAATCATKCGTCTCTCTTCTGCTGTGAAGAGTATTCYTAAAATGGATTGCAGCTCGTCCCAGGTATAGATATTTGGTCTCAGGAATTGATCTACTCTTTCTGCTACCCTGAGAAGGTCTTCTAAAAGATGTCCCATTTCTTTTTTAAATTCGCGGACATCTAAGGAGTTTAAAGGGACTGCCACATATCCTATACTGGGTGCCTGCCCACCCCCTTGTTGATTTATCATTCCCATAGCCACTTCCCTTAGGGGGTATAACTTGCGGGCTCTGCTCTGCGTTACCGGTCCCTGCAGAATGTTATCTTCTTCCTCAGATGAGGAATCTCCCTGTTTCCCAAGGGATAGTGGCCCAGCCTCTCCCCCTTGTGCCTGATCTAATRGAGCCATAGGAGTGAGTGGCACATATGGTGGGGGTGCATCATCAGAGTTCTTACGTCTATTTTTTTTTAGCACAWACACCCCTGCTCCTTCTGTGTTAGGGAGCCAGAGAGCAGCATAATCACTCTCCTCTTGTATGAAGGGGTTTTTACTGTTTACCCAAACATTTAAAGCTTGGCACACA
>NW_026623346.1:2075930-2080600 GCF_030028575.1 Malurus melanocephalus | reverse complement strand
AATGTACTCACGTGTCCTGGGAGTCGTCCGGAGTTTTGTGCACAAAAATGTTATGGAGGTATAAAATCCCTTGACTAGTATCTGAATTTAGGTTCGTCGGGTAGGGGCGCTGGTGAAGTGCCCTCTCCGGGCCGTCAAATAAAGACGGGGCGTGCCTCCCTTTGAAGGACTCCACGAGAAGATCCCTATCCGAGTCACAGCACCAAATTGTGATAAATTGATCCTCAAGAGCCAATCGGAGGTTAGAAGCCAATTAACAATTTATTAATTAAAACATTAACAAAAGAACAGATACTAACCAGATACTARTCAAAAGCAGCGCTGGGTGGGCTAGGCGGGTGGCCTGCCGCACCTAGGACACCAGCTAGGTGGGTCGCACCCACCAACACCTAGGCACCGCGCGGCACRTAGMCYGAGCCCCYCTTTTTATACCCTCTCTGACGTGGTGTTTCTAGAAGTTTCCAGAGATCCTGATTGGTCTGCGTCGTGTCTGCGTTGTGCTGTCATTGGGGAGGGTCTTTTGCGGTTGCCATGACRACCATTGGTAGGCGGGGTTACGGGGACGCAGGAGTCTTCTCTGCACGTTCGCAGTTCCCTTCCCYTCCCCCCTTAGATACATGAAGGTGTTACAAACTGTTTTAATAAAGCATGTGGCGATTTCATGAACCAACTTATCACACAGCCACCATGCAGAAAATTACCTCAGCCCCAAACCAGCACACGTCTTCTCTGGGCTCTTATCCTCTCCATGTGCGTCAATGATTCTACCACTAAGACAGGGAAAGCTTAATATACTGTGTAGCAAACCAYCATCTACTGATGGCCAAGACTGTGTGAAAGCCAAAGATGTCCACTATTTCTTCTGAAGTCTCCTTTCTCCAGTTCTCCACTGGAGCACTTTCTTGAGCATGCATACCATCTCCAGAGACCTGTAGAATGGGGAATAGGAAACACAGAAAGAGGAGGAAGAGCTAGGTAATACAGCAATTCCTCAGGTGTGGGCATTAGTCAGGACACCGGGATCAGTACAAAATGCCCAATAAAGTCTTTAATTATGGCATGGTTTAACAGTATGTGGAGGTACCCTGAGCAGTCTGTGGCAATGCTTGTTTAGCTGGTTCCTTATGGAGTCAGCAGGATGTGCTTACCTCGGAGCCCCAGCGTGCTGCAGGCTGCTCTGGTTCAGCTGGGTGTCGGCCCTCCAGTCACTCTGCCTACTGACCTTGGATGAGACTGGAGTCAGAGGCTGCAGAACAATCGGATGTCCTTGTTCTGTAACCTCTGTAAAGGCTTCAAGGTTGTTTGAAATCTAGCAAAATAGTTTTCAGAGGACTCCTTGCAATTTCACAAGATATTGCAGGATTTCCCTTACAAAAACATGAAAAAGCTGCCAGGAAAACTGAAATAAAGAACTTTAAAATCAGATTAAATAGATACCAGTGATTTTTCCAGGATTCTTCCATCCTTCATTTTCTAACTTGTTAATACAAATGCTTTTCAAGAAGTAGGTCAGTGCTAACAAGAAAGTTATAGTGTTTGCATCTTGTCCAATTTTAACTAATGCTATGTTATTTCATCAGTGTTTTTTATAAACCACCGATAAAACTAAAGATGTACTTGCTTCAACATCCTCCTTAAGATGTTGCCAAACTCATATTAAGTATATACAAAGATTTTGTAACTTAAGATGCAAATGCATCATTTTATGTTTGTTATCACTTGACAGCATTGTCATAAAATGCTATTTTTAGTGCCACTGTTGTCTCCATTAGTAATTTTTTTTGTTATTCTGGCAAATGTAAAACTTGTCTGAAAATACACAGAGAACCACAAAAATTGTAGGTTCCAAATGACAATGAGAGCTACAAGTTGTCATGATTAACCCAGATTTACAGCATAAACTTTAGCTTTTTCGTTACTCTGTGGTATAGGACCATAGAAAGAAAATAAACTTACTATGCTGGTGTCAGACGTCTTGACAGCTTAGTAGACATTGCATTCCTATTTTCTTTCCTGTCTCATATGGCACTGCAGTCTTCCATACCATATAGTAGTTGCATAATTGTTCCCTTTCAAGCATACAAACAATGAGGTCAACTTGGGTCATGTCAAATACCACATACAAAACCATTTAAGATAACAAGTCATGTAATCACATATATCACCCTTTGCCTGGATTTCTGGATAAAGCTAGAAGTGTGTTACAATACACGAAAGTAGCAGAGCTCACCAACTGGCTGTTTTGCCTGTAATAGGCAACTAATGAGGAAAGTGTTTAATACAGACAAGCTAGAATTGAAAGCTGCCTTCCTCTAAATCTTCATACATCTTCTTTACACTGACCTTTTCAAGGCAAAACCTGTGTTTTCCAGCAGAAAAAAAAAATTACAGGGATGAAAGTTTAATTTTATTTTAGTGGTTTTATTTTAGTGGTTTTAATAACATTCAGCTATGTTGCATTTTAAAGAAGCCTAATTATCAGATGTAACATCTGGGATACAGTATCTATCAGACAGTGTTTTATCCAAACTGGGCAGAGATACAAGGAAGTGTTATTTGTATGTATTAACTGGAACATAGAGAGAAAGGTCAACACTTTCCCTATTCATCCTTCATCAGTAGAGAGACTGCCAAGAAAGCAGGGTAAATGTAAAGCACTTTAATCAACAAAAATTTGTGCATTCAAAAATATGCAGGACACATGAAAGCAAAGAAGCAGCTTTTACCTACACATTTTTTTTCTTTTATTGAAACATTCAGTTCAGCTAAAGAGCACATCACAGACCTCTTCTGTTCTCAACTGAAACCAAAAGAAGTGTTTTCTCTCTTGCTATGGCAGTTGACAAGAAGCACAGAAACACTGTTCCTAAACAAGCTGCAATTAAGAGAAAGCAGAACATGCTTAAAATACTTCATGTGAATATGGTTTTTTCCACTCTGCAGCACTTTTGAAATATTTAAACAGTTGTTTCTATAATCCTCCCAAGTACTTGTGACAGTAGTAACAATGACTGACTCTTCAATTCAAGCTGTTCTGCCTTCAGAGATTTTGAGAGTCTCTTTTGTTACCTCTACTACAAGGCCTCACAGAGAAGTACTTTCCTTCTAACCTTTAAGTCCTAGAAAGTTTCAAGCTGCTGCTGGAGGGTATGTGGGCAGATGGATTCAACAGCCCTGTTGGTTTCTGTTATGATGTAAATGTATGTTTCTAACCCTATACACCCCTCATTAGCCAGATTCCCAGTCATCTGCTACAGCACTGGCACCAGTCAAATTCCCAGTAAAGCACAACAGAGTGGCTTTTCCTGTATGGAGGGTTGCTCAACACAGCTTTATTCAGAATAACACAGAAGTGCCTGACTGGGTTAGAGCAGCAGCCTATCAAGGCCAATGTTTTGGGCCAGGTGTCTCCTGCAGTGACAGGAGATACTGCCTAGAGACATGGTGTGAACCTGGCCACCTCCTGTGGGCTGTTCTCATACTCTTCCAGCATCACTGGATTAAGGAGCACACCTCTGCCTATTCCCTGTAGTGTTTGCTTTGGTACCCCTATCTGTGATACCATTCCCCTGCTACTTTCAGTGAGTGCCCCCCACCCAGCTGTAATATTGGAGGATTTGATGAGTGACACTTCACATTCTCAACCACCTTAGTGGTTCTCAGTAGCCTTCCTGATGATGTCCAGCATACTGATTTCTTGCTGCTGCTGGGCACTGAGTTGGAAGGTCACTTTTCTCACTTGGTATCTCTGATGTGGCCTACAACACAACTCCAGTCCCTTTCTCCATCATAGATTTTGTTTTCTCTCCAGTCCTATTTACTTTGAATGCATGAGAGCTGTCAGAGTTAAAATCCAATATAATTTAGCAGCTGGTGGCTTCAAACTGCTACAGTTTTAATCAGAAAACAAAATAGAATCCTGACTGGAAAACAAAACTGATCTAGAACAGAACTTGCAATAGCATTTTGAAAATATTTCCAAACATACTTATATATAAAAGCTACTGCTTCAAAATATTAATTTGACTGAGATCTGACATCCCCTAGCAAGTATTTATGCAGCAGATGGACTATTTAGACTGGGTTTTGCACAAGCCTTTGTTGCAGGACAGAAGATAGGATGCCCTGGCCACTCAGTGCTGCTCTTTAGGTGGTCAGTGGGCTTGTTCACCAAGGGGCCTCCTCCGGTGATCTGCAGTCTTTAGTGGAAGAGGGCTGACATACGTATGAGTTGCATGGATATTACTAAGGATATGCCCTGTAGGTGACAGCAGGCCTGTTTCTCAAGCCTGGGCAGGTGTGTTTATTTGTCTGTGTTTCTGTGCTTCCATGATCTATATGAACTCTATGAAGTAATGTCCATGCTCCAGGTGTGCCCCAACTAGTGATTCACTGTGTATCCAAGTGTGAGGAGCCATTCTAATCTTGGTTTGCCTCAACACTGCTTGTCATAGGCATGTGGGGGAAGGGGTGCACACGTGCAGCCTGCAGGAGGCAAACAGGAGATGGGTGAAGCCTTGTCTCTGGGGGGATTTCGCCTGGCAACACCTCCATGGGCACCTGGAGACACTGCTCACCCCAGAGACATCTCTCCAATCAGATGGTGGAAGGGTTCCACCAATGGAAGAAGCTTGGACTGGACCAATGGTCTCCTGGTCAGCAGGCAGACT
>NW_026623346.1:2069968-2075720 GCF_030028575.1 Malurus melanocephalus | reverse complement strand
GGGGGGGGTTGAATTGGCCTCTTGCTCGCCCACCACGTGCGCTCGGCAGGACGCCATCTGCCCTCCAAGCCTGCAGTGCCGCGTCTGCCTCGCCTCGCTCCTTCGCTGACCCAGCCTCCGCTGTCCTCCCTGTGCCACCTGCCTGCCTCCSACCTCGCCCGCCGCTGAGATCCTCGCGTCAACTCCACCCAGGGTCCCGGTCCTGCCCGAGTGTCCACTCACCGTGTGTCCAGCAGCCCTTCGCCACGGGAACCGCTCCTCTCCCCGAGCTGCTCTCCCTCCGGCAGCAGCGCTCACCCCCGTCACATGGACGCCGACGGCACCCCCCGGTCCTACTGGTGGTAACGCCCGCTCTCTCCCTCTGTCTCCTTCACCCATTCCTTTTCCATTTTCCTTTCTCTTTGCTGTCTTTTCCAGCCCCCTTTAGTGGGCAACTACTTCTTCTCCATTTTCGGGTTACCAATAAATGGTTCTGAGATACAAAGTTTGTCTCGGTTGACTTCATTTCGTTCTTGACCATCCATTTTAAAAGAACTCCTCGCAGTTCCCTACGTTTGGAACGTGACACCAAGAGAGAGCAAATTTAATCAACACTGATTCCAAACCATTTTGACTACTTGTTTTAAACCCATTATGAATAAAGGGTTGAATCTTTTATGTCAGCAAATTTTTTTTTCAAGAAACTCTGCAGTCATAGAGATGTAAGGAGATATATTGATAGAAGTCTCATTTTTCAACACCTAGGGTGAGCTACTCAGCAGGATTAAAAGTAAAATTTGAAAATCCTTCATATGAGCAAAGAGATCTTTACAGTCTTTTAAAAGTTTTTCCTACTGTCTTTAGCTTCCTCAGATAGAATTTGAAGCTGCCTTTCATAGCAGATGTAATACTTCCTTCTTGTGTTAGTGTTTTTGGATTATATATTCAAATGAAAACATTTTGCAGCACATCATTTATTAAAATAAGAGTACTTATATTAAGTTACATAATTATGTAGAGTAAATACAACTGTGATTCCAATCCAGCATAATTTTTTTTTTCAGAAAATAATCCCTTCTGTTTGTAACAATTAGATATACAAATCCAGTTCTTTGATTATGGAAGCTGACAGCTCACAGTTGACTACTATTGAGATGGTGTTGTTTGTCTTGGATAGAAAAACAGGCCAGACTGACTCGGCATACTGTTCTGATTCCTGCCTTTGAAAGGGCTCTGTGTCTAGAAATGAAGAGCACATGCACATCTCTCCAATCTTGAGTTCTCCTGAAAAGGCAGTACTGGTCTTTTCTAACTTCAGCCTTCTTTATTCTTCAACAAATAGAGCCAATGTTCACCTTTTATCCCTTCATGTCACACCTTGAAAAAATTCTTTTTTAAAAAAATGCTGCTACTTTTCTCTTTGTAGCCCACAGTGGCAAAAATGGTATCAGGATAGAGGCATCCAGGCATCTACTGGGCAAAGTGTGACCCCTGAGCTTACTCAGAATAACAGAAAGAACAGAATAGTTCCTTGCTCCATCTCCTTGGAATATGGAAAGGTATTGTGCTTTTCCTGCTTTTTCTGAGTAAAGCTCAGGAGGAATGAAAAAACTGAGTCTCTGCCTTACTCAGCATATTGAGTAACCAGCCCAGGGCAGCTATAAAACACTTTTAAAGCCAGGCTTCCCTCCCTGCTGGCAGCAGCTCCATGCCACTGGCATCCAGCTCTCATTTTAGAGAGTGATTTGTTTGTCTTTGGGACGCAGCAGATGGCAGCAAAGTTGTACAGATATGCCAGGAGAAGAAAAATATCTTCGTGCACATGCTCTTAACAACATTACATGGAAAAACCATATCATTTGTTTCTGTCTGTCTTGCAGTGTGGTTAAGACAATAAATCAGGTTTATTGGCCCCCGTGCACTTGTAACATAAGGGGTTGCTTTTCCCCCCATTACCAGGAGTTAATTAAATCGGGGTGGGGTGAGAGGATGTGAATCATTTCTCAGTAAATCATCTTCACCTCTGTAGGATTCACTTCTTTGTGCAAATCTCTTTAAACGGTTTGAACAGGTACTGGTGTCCTTGTGCAAATATTATAACAAAATGCTAGTGTGTGCAATTCAATTGACTGCCGATCTCCGCTGTGAGCTGTGGAATCCCTCCCTCATTTGAGCTGTCCAGATATATCCTTTTCTAACACTTCAAAATAGGCAGCAAGATTTTCTTTTTTAAACATAAAGAGAAGAAAGGGAGGAGGAAGGAAATACTACTATATAAAGTCTTAGTGTTTAAAACAGTCTAAAGTCCTACCACATTAAATAAAAAATGAAGTCTGGGTTTTGGACAAGARCACTGGAAGTTTCTGGGATTCCATCCCTGCTCTTGAGCACATTTGGTGACGCACTTGACACATGTATGTTTGCTGCACTTGTCACTGCCAGCAGCACCACATCCACTTAAGAGCAGCAGCAGTAAGCATATGTTGCTGAACTCATTTCAGATTGAATGGCGAGTCTGGATTTATGTTCCTTCTTTTTGACAGGGATCCCATTCCTTACGTATATCTTTTTGTAGTTTCTTCAGTGTTCAAAACCAGAAAATGTATATAAAGGAAGTATAAAGCAAAAATTACAATACAGTCTCTACGTATTAAAATAGACATGTTTTTGAAAGAAAGCTGGGCTTAGATTTTCTTCCTGCTGAAGTTAGTACAAGTTTTGTTTCAATTAGACAGTCTCAGGGATTTGGTTCTGAGATTCCTATCTGGCTCACCAGTTCATCACACCAGAATGTCTGATGTCTGTAGGCACAAAGGAGACTAATGATATATGCTAGTTGCATATTTTTCATGTTGTTTATTGATAAAGGGCCAGATTATGAATGTGTTTCTTATGCAGAATGAGATGCGGGGCTTCACAACCTCGGGGAAAAAATTACTTAGAAAAAGTGACTTAAAATCTATCACTATTTCCTTGTCTCTAGAGAGAACGGACATATTTTACAAGGTGCAGCTGTCTTCTTTCAGTGTGCAGCTCAGATGTGCTCCTGAGCCCTTGTGGGCAGGCAGGGAAGCGTGATGGCCTCTGAGAGTTTGGTACTTTCCAGCAGAGAGCCGCACCGGCCCGGGGTCACGTCAGGGGAAATGAGGAGCCCACACACTCTCCTGTGCTGTGCTGGAACAGTGATGGGATGAATTACACGGTGCCTTTCAGGCTTTGAGTGATTCAGCTTGGTGTAACTCCTGTCACAGTAAGCACCTATTAAAGGACAATAAGCATGCTTGTTTGATGAGCTGCTCAGTTTCTCCTGAACTAACAGATAAGATCCGGTTTATTTGTTCTCCCGTTTCTGCCAATACTGCTGGACATCAGAAATTAAGACCCAGACATTTGTTTGTTTATTTTTACACCATGTTAGAATGTATGAAGAAAATAGAAACCTTTTTTTTTAACTGAAGGAAAAGTTGCGTGTTATTTGCAAAGAAGTGACAATTTACAGAAAGTATTGGAAGAATATTTGTTTTGCAAATTCTGAGAGTCAGAATTTATTACGAAATATGTGCCTTCGGTGGGTAGAACAGATCTTTCCTGACTTTGGAAAACCCCAGGATTATATAAGTGGATGAGAGACTCAAGGAGGTCTTGTTAAATATTCTGTAAAAGTTATCACAGAATAAAAAAAAAACCAAAAAAATTCTTTTGGCCTCCTCACTGCTGTTGTGTTTGCTGGGAATGTTGCATGCAAAACACTCCAGTCTTATCAAACCATTAACATTGATTCTAGTCTTAGTGGGACCATTTGTTTTTCATTTGGAGACATTATCAAGCATTTTGACGAGTGTACATAACGTGTAGTAAAACAGGCTTTTACATAGCAAAGTTCTTTACCTCATGAACAAATTATGTTCCCTCTTCACATGAAGAATACATGGCCTCACTCCAACAAATTAAGTATTTAAACATTAAAACATTTTCAAAGCTGACACAAATTATTTGGTGAATAAAAGCCCTGTTCCTTAAAAAATATTTGGATAATAAACGCAAACCCTTGTGAACACAACAAACAAATTTTAGTTAAGCATAATTGGATTTACTTATTGGTTGTACTCAGTCATGCTGGAATTCTTTCTTCTGATGCCTGTGTGCTCTACACTACTTAAGTATGATGTGAGATAATATGAAATGGTGAATTGACAGCACAAGGAAACTATTTGGATGGCTGTCTGGAGTTGCCATTATTGGCTTTAATTATGACTTGCTGTCCTTTGGGTACTCAATGAGCCAGAAAAGGCTTCACATGTTCCAAAGTATTCATTAGTATTCCTCTTTCTGTCATTGTGCTTGCAGAAAGAGTTTATATCTGACTGCAGTTCTTCTTAGCACGGACCGGGATGCTTTGATTTTGATAATCTGAAAGTACATCAGTGTCTCTACTTTTTGGATGCAGTAGAAGTTATTCCTAGGTAACAGTGGAAGAACACTTTCTGATGTAACTGGAGAACAAACACTTTTTGCAGCTGTTCACGTGTCATGGCTGTGTAAAAAAAAAAAAATTGTGGTACCAACTGGAGAAAGAAAAATAATGATTTGTTTTCCTCTTGCAGGTTAGGGGACCTGCACTAGGGATTCATGAGAAAGTTCTTGTATATCAGCATTTTAGGCACTTTGCCATCATTCCATACAGAAATAATAATGAAGCCCAAAATCTTTCTGAAATAAAAATAGCCTTTGGAATCCATTTWGGAAATGAAAAATTATCTATAGAGAAGAATTTTTTTGTCTGCTGTAGGCAGTCTCTGGGGTCGGTATAAAACACAAAAATCACTTATAAAGAATATTCTGTGAACTCTTCTGACAATTCACTGTGGAGGCTGTGCTGAGTAGAGTGACCACTCCTGTGGCATCCACTCTTGAACAGACTAGTGAACAAGGATGAATTCCTACTCCAATACATATCTACCATTGCAAAACTTAATTTTAATTTTAAGTGTTTTTGATCTTCAAGTCATGTTTTTAGCAGCCTTTGAAATACTGTCCTGTGAGACACCAGACTGTTCTTAGAAACGAATATTTTAAGTAAGGTGGTGTGTAAACAGATACTCCTGATTTTGGAGGCATTTGATGACATCTTCCACTTCTCATCTGTCACATTACAGCATGAGCTGGCTTTGACCTACATACAGAGTTCTTCTTGAACTTCTACAATTACAGGAGGATGCTCACTTTCATGGGCTGTTTCACAATCTTGTCCCTGAAACCCCAATTCCTCACACTTCTCTGAGATTTTAATTTGGTTCATGGATGAACTTCAGCTGCTGTTTAAGCATTCATGCCCAACATTTTTCTTTATGGGATGTAGTGAAAATATGCTTAGCCAGGGTTTTCTAGTATTATCCCCTGCTTGGGCAGGAGGAAGAGCTTTCACCTGGACACCTTACACCTGGGGCTGGAACAGAAATGGATGAGAAGGGAGAATTGCTGTCTTGATGTATTGTACCCCTTATAAACCCATTCTCTGAAACCTGGAACTCAGACTAGGATATGGGGTTAGCTGTGCAATGGGAAAGAGTCCCTGCCTGCAATTCTCCTGCTCTGTCATTCTCCTCCAGCTTACCTAGCCTGGGTTAGCCAAAATATCCACTGTCATTATGTTTCCAGGATTTCCTTGTCTTTACATTCAAAGAGTTTGCCATCTTTGGGCTTTCACTACTTTCTGGCATGTCTATCTAATTCAACATTGTTCCTTTGTACTTTAAAACACTTGGTTTCAAAA
>NW_026623346.1:2068561-2069923 GCF_030028575.1 Malurus melanocephalus | reverse complement strand
CAAACAAAAAAAACCAAAACCAAAACAAACAAACAAACAAACAAAAAAAACCAACAACCCAAAAAGCCCCCAAATCTTTCTTTTCTTTGGTTGCTATTTATTGCAGCCAGAGTTTTGCTTCTCCTTACAGGCGAGGCAGGTGGTGCTCTTGGTCCTTCCAAACACGCGTTGCACTTCCTGGACTCCAGTCAGGTCAGAACTGTGCCATCCGGCACCAGCTGGCTGGTTTTAGCCCTTTCTGGTTCAGGGCAAGGTTCTTTCAGCCTTGAGAGAAGTGTTTTCTACCAGTGAAGGGGAAAGGAGGGCAGAAAAGGTACTCTAAGTGGGGTTTTGGCAGTAAATGAAGTGAAGATCAATACAAACAAAAGTAACTTGTTGGCAAGTACACACTTAATCACACTGTAGCCCAAACCAGCCTTCTGTCCCAAATTTAGATGACAAAAATACTACTGTGGAACTTATAAGGACAACGTTGTAGCTATGAAATGGGATGGTTCTGTTTTGGTTGTGCTGTAAGTAGGATCCTGCTTTCACCTACACATTATAATTTCTCACTGCATGCGCCACAAAATTTGTAACAGCAACCATTTTTACTTCCAGGTCTGTCATGATCTGAGAATAGCCATTTGCTTGTTTCTCAGCTGGCAGTTATACTCTGCACTGAAGATCATGCATTTGCTGTCATCCCTTACATCTTACAAGATCTGGGTCTGAAAGGACATCAGCAGGAGAGAAGTAAGTTCTTTTATAGCTGTTAACAAACAGGTAATCACAAGTGGCAGTGTCATTATATTTTGTTTTCTTTGATTTTAAATAATGTTTCAAGTCGAAACCCCGCCTTTCAGGATTTCAAAATTCTTAGTTGAAAATGCTTAGAAATTAACTAAAAATAGGCAATTCTGAGCAGAACTTCAAAGTTTGGGGAGAAAAATAAAAAATAAACACCAAGTATCTCACCACTGGATCCTTACCCAAGTTTTTTTCATCAGTCTTCCTGGAAAGGCATCATTGCCAGTTCTTTTCAATTTTTCTTGTAAATGTATGTTCCTGAGGGATTTAGTATTAGGTAAAAAAAAAAAAATTAAACCCCCACTTCATTTATTCTAGAGGTATTGAGTTCTGCTGTTCCCCAGTCCTCTCCTGTATATATTAACTGTGTTCAGAGATATGGTGGGATAGGGGAAAAATAGGGGAAATGCTATATTTCATCCAAGAAGTTATTGAAATACACTTGTTTAGGTTTTGGGTTTGTTTTCTTGCAGTGCAAGGAGTAGACACCAATAGATGGTGCTGGTGTTGCATTAATAAGGTTCAGTTTCACATTTGTTTTCTGGTCTGTGCTTGGAATTTGGGAAAAAAAAA
>NW_026623346.1:1901747-2068543 GCF_030028575.1 Malurus melanocephalus | reverse complement strand
AAAAAAAAAAAAAAAAAAAAAAAAAAAAAAAAAAAAAAAAAAAAAAAAAAAAAAAAAAAAAAAAAAAGGAACAAAACAACAAAATCCCTCATGCTAAGCTTTTATCCAAAATGTTCTCCCAGCACTGAACCGGTCACCGCTTAACTTTAACCTGAACTGTGGCCCAGGAAATCCTTCAATATAAATAACCTTGGAAGCTGCCATGACCATTTTTGGAACGTGCTGCCTCAATAAATCTGTTACTTTGTTGTGCAATGTTGAAGTGTGCAGTTGTTTCTCTGATTAATTAGGGCAAAAAATAAACTTGCAGGATCAATCCAAGCTGTGACACGTTTCAGCCCTGGCTTGAACATGTGGGCAGAAAAGAGCCTTGGAGCCTTCTCGACAGACCTGCCCTGGAATTTTGGGACGCTTTGCTGGCTTGCAGTTTACTCCATTTAGTGAGATAAGGTGGCTGCTAACAAAGTCTGCAAGGGAAGAGTTTTGGTCTGTCCCAGGACTGCCATGCTAGGTTAGTGACAAATTATTCATCTTGGCCACTGACCCCGCTAAAGACAACATAACTGAAGTGTTTTATGTAATTGTGTTTATTTTATTTCACATATTACCCATGGAGAACAGCTGATACATTCTCTATATCTTTCACCAGTCTGGAATGCAAGATAAAAAAAGGCATGGAAAAGGAGTTTAATGTTTGACATTCATGATATGAAAAACAGAGGGGATACAATGTTTTAAAATGCCCTAATGCAATATATATATATAAAACGTATAAAAATATATTTTTCCAAAAGAAAAAAAGAAGACATGACACAGAACAATCTTAAATACCGATGCATATCTCGTGATCCACACACACCGCACTTATAATTAACAAAAACCACGTACAATTGCACTTTTCCTCTCTGTGACGTTCAAGTATATCGCAGTCCCCGGAGGGACTAGCGAGTGTCCGATTCCCTGCCGGGTGCACATAACGCAGAGGGTAGAGCAGATGTGGGCGGGCTGTCCTTGCGCATGGCTGACGCGCGCCCTCCAACCCTCGGGGGCAGAGGGCGAGGCCGGGGCCCGTCGCCCACTGGCGGGTCCCCTCCTGAGCATCCCCTCCTCGGGGCAGCGGGGCGCGGGCGGGAGGCGAGGACCGCCCGGCCCCCCGGGTGCAGCGGCGGCGCCTTTGCGTCCCGGGCGGCGGTGGCTGCTGGAGTAGGCGGTGCCCGGCCCGGGGAGGGCAAGAGTCCGTGGTGGGCGGGGGGCGCAGCATCCGCTGCCCTTCTCACCTCCCCCGCGGAGGGCGCGCCGGGGTCCCGCCCGTGCGGGCGCACTCCGCGAATCCTGGCGGATCTCAGCCCGTGCCTCAGTCCATCCATCGAGGCGGCCTCGGCCGGGTCTTGCGGCGCTCAGACTCCGAAGAAGGGGGCGAGGAGCTGCTCGCTGCGCGTCCGTGGGCTCCGCCCGGAGCGGGGAGAGCGCGCTGGGCTGCGGCGCTCGGGCAGGGAACGCCGCCGACGGCCGTAGCCCTGGGGGCTGATCTTATTGGGGGGAGCGGCATCGTTCCTATCGTTGACGGCCGCCCTGTGGAGCTCGTCGACCAGCCAATGCAGGGTGCACGTCCCGAGGCGGCAAGCCGAGCGGTTGGTTTGGAAGTGGGGGAATCTGTTAATGCTCTGGCGGTAGCGCTTGACGCGGATGTGAGCATCCTCCCGGCTGCTGGAAGGCAAGAAGAGAGAGCGGGCATGAGAACAGCGCAGCGGGGGCCCGGAGGAGGGGACCCGGTGGGCTTGGGAAGGGGAGGGCAGGGAGCCCTCAGGCTCGTCCCGACGGTGCCCGACTGCCCCCCACAAACCCCGGCTGTGCCCTGCGCGGAAGCGCGGAACAGAGCTTGCTGCCCGTGCGAGGAGAGGCCCCGCCGGTTTGTAGTTGTTACTCTTCCTGTGCATCCAGGGCTCAAGTTACTATTTATATCTGACTTTCGCAGTAAAGGCGCTGCTATCTCCCGCCAGTTAAAGAGCGCGGGGAAAGGAAAGCGGGAGGCTGCTTTCAGTGCAATGTGCAGCCCGGGCAGGACCTGCCTCTGGGGCGGGGGGAATCTACAGTGAGAATAAAGACCCGGAAACGAGGGGACCCCGAAACTTTCCACTGCCTCGAGCAAGTGCCCGAGCTCAGGAAGGGCTGGAATTTACCTGGGAGAAGAGACTCGGGAATCCTTCTTCACGTCCTGGGTACGTATGAGAGGCAGCACGTCGGCGGCTGTCCCCAGCCCTCGGAGCACTCCCGCAGGTATCACGTCCCGCTTGGCTCGGCTCAATGCCCATTTCGTCCATCTGAAAGCACAAGGGAAGAGGAGAGCCGGTTATCGCAAGCCTGCAGGGCAGTAGCCAAACCAAATAGACTGAAGGAGCAAAAATCTTTGCCAGCTCCGAGATTTTTTTTTTTTTTTTTCTTTTTCCTCTCGCCCAATGTTTACTGTAAGGACACGAGGCCTTTAAGGAGCTATGCAATTCCCGCAGGGAATCCAACGGCTCTGCTTGCGGCCGGAGCCACGCGCGGGAGCGCGGGCGCTCAGCAGCTCCAAGCGCGGCGCGGGGCGCTGGCAGGAGGGCGCGCTCCGATACTCACTTTCTTTTGAACTCTGTCGCTACGTCCACCCTTACAGCATCCACCCCGAAGAAGGTCACAGAGCCGAGATAGAGCAGAGCTACGTGAACTAGTTTCATTCTGACTGGGCTCCTGCTGGAGGGAAAAGAGAAGAACCGTAAGCATGCTTGGTAATAGAAGTCAAGTAAGGACTGTCCTTTATTCCTGGTGATTCCGGAGAGCTCCTTTCCCCGCAGAGCCCCCAGGCTACAGGGGACTTTGTGTCTGATATGAACCAGAAGCTAATATTTGCTCAACAACTTATCGCAGAGTAAATAACAGAGCCTCCAAAGTTTACATTTGTCGAGAGTTTAGTTGCAGAGGCGGCTGAAAACCAACAGGATTTCCAGAATACCCCCCGCAGCTTGCACTAGGATTTAGCAAACCCATGAGATTAGAGAGAGCTTGCTATCGGACGCATCGTTTCCAAGCTCCAGCAAGTGTTTTGCTGCCGGGAAGTTTATTCCCTGATAGCTCCTCTTCCCACTTCACATGCAGAACCAGACAGTTCTGGATCTTATGTTGTAAACTGCAGCTAATGCCAAGAGGCAGTGCAAGACTCCACAGCATAACTCCAAGCTCTTCCAAATAGTCCAGATTTAGTAGATTTTTCCTTGCTTTTCACCTCCCCTAAATCTTTTGTTGTTGTCAAGGAGGTAAAAAAAATATTTCTTACCTGACAGTAAGGATAATCCACTGAGACAAACGTTTTTTTAGTAGCGATCCGAGCTTGCAGGGTTTCCTGAGGAGCGAGAACTCCTCCTTTGTGTGTGTGTGTGTGTGTGTGTGTGTGAAGTAATCACTACCGAGCTCTGCGCTGCACTCCTCGCTTTTATAGAGAGAGCAGCGCTGAGAAGTGGGTGGACCTTGGCGTGGCCGGGCAATTTTTCTTTTGGCACCCCCCACTCCCACATTTGAAGCGCTCCTTAAGCATTCTGACCTGGATTGGGGTCAACATTGGGGGTAAAAATAAGAGGATTATTGAAAATTACCTTAAACAACTCCCTTGGTATTTTGTTCATTATAACAGCAGCTTTTAGGATTCCGAGTCATGGCACAACTTGCAAAATCCGATGAGCCCCTTAGTCTGTTTTACTGGGGACGGACTTTTCAACTGCCGATATATAATTACGTTTAGACGATCTGTAGCATAATTTCTCATTCGAGACATCTTTGCTTCAGGTGGGTGTAAGCAGCGGAGTTGGAACCAGATTCAATCCCTTCCAAAAACCATTAAAATCCATCAAATATCAAAGTTCCAAAAATAAACCCATATTTGGACAACGTGAATTATAATGAGTAACTGGAATGCCAGCCTTCGTTACATAAGTAAAGAGGTGGCAAATCAGGCATCATTAATATTTATAACTCAACTTGGGTGCATTTTTTTGTCTAACAAAATGAATTTGATTTAATTGATCGATTCAAATAGATCACAATTCACATGGTTTTGGCAGGTGAAGGTTAGAGCTCGGTTCTGTGCCTTGGAACAGAGCAAGCGATATTGCTTTGGGGCAAACAGAGGGTCACTGAGACGCTTGGGGTTACGGGCGCCGGGAGGACCCGCCGTGCCTTGTGCTACTCCCGATCCGCAAACCTCCACGGATGTGAGTGCAGTTACTTCCCGGTCAGAAAGCTAAACCAGTGCAGGATCGGGGTCTCTAACAGCATTCTCTCGGCTGGCCAGCAGCAAAACCTTAGTCTGACCACCTTGTTCGATTTTTCACAGTCTTCAAAATCTTTGCTCCGTGATGCTTCAGAAATGCAGAGGTCCGGCTTCGCAGGGGGTGCTGGAAGCCAGCAGCGGATGGACCGTGCCTCCACTTACTTGTCACGATGCAAATTTGGCGAGACCGAGGGAAATACCCCGGGAGATCTGCGCCCTGGGGTGTCAGGGTCCCCTTGTCAGCGAGAGACACTCGACAGGAAGGAATGAGCTGGTGAAATGTTTCTGTCACATCTTGCCCCAAGCAAAGCGTTTCAAAAGTCAGGTGAGTATGTGCTCGTGACTGTGCCTTTCTAGATAACCTCGATGTATAACAACACCCCGGAGAGGTATGTGCAGGGGGATGACGGAAACTTTCCTGTGTACGGCTCACTCGGTCTAAGGTGCTCGCCCCTTCCCTCCCCACGCTCGCCAGTAGCAAGGCTTCTGGCCATCTGGAGGCTTCTGTCTCCGGCATTTATCTGTGCGGGACAGGCTGGCCCTGGAGCTGCCACCACCCGGCCGGCAGGGAGAACCGGCACTGCCCGTCGCTGCTCCCCATCGCATCCCCGGCTGGCCGCCCCTCTGCCCCAAGCCCCCTGCGCGGCTCCCGCGGGGCGAGGTCGTTCCCCCGGCCGTGAGCCGCCGCCGAGCCAGCCCGGCTCCGCTCTCCGCCGCACCTGCCCGGCCGAGCGCGGGCGGGACGCAGCGGCCCCGAAGCGCCGGCAGCCAGCGGGGCTGCCCAGGGCGGGGGGCGGCTGCCCCGAACTCGCCCTCCCTTGTCCCTTCCCGCCCGCCAGCTCGGGCAGCTCCGCGGAGCCGCAGCCCCGTTGCCCGCGCCAGGGACCTTGCTCCGGAGCAAAACCGCGAAGAGCGAGGGGCGATAGCGGGGAAAACTCAGGGAAGAAGAGATGGGAAAACAGATGGTCTAGAACGGGATCGTATCATGATTAGAGCTGCACGACTGCATTCGCCCGCGATGGCTGGATTTTAAAGACCTCATGAGGCAGCTCAAGGTCGTCCGAGTTCAAGCATGTCCTTGATTAGCAGAAGTTGAAACTGAATCTAAGTTCTTTTTTTTTTTCCGAATGAGACGGCAGGATTTTGTGTGATAAGCATTGTTTTGACTCAAATTAAGTCTCCCATTCCAGTAAAAAGAAAAAAAAAATCACACATTTCCTCAAATGCTGGAAAATCTCTCATTAAAATCCTTGGCTTAAACGGGAAGTGTATTTTGTATACTCTCAGCCAAACAATGTGGAAAAAAATCCTACACTGATTTAGGAATAGTAATAACAGTAGTAACACAATTCTCATGTGATTTCTGTACTGACTATAACTCCCATCTCAGTGATACAAAATTACTTCATTCAAATTAATGAGGTGGTAAACTGACACATAAATGATCAGTTTGTTGCTGATGTGATTTGTGAAAGGGCTTCAGCAGGTAAAGCTAGTTCAAATCTACCACAAAACGTGATGTTCTTTGTTCAGATGTTCATTTTGTTCTTCCTAAATACTTGCATTCTCATGCAGTTTGGAAATAAGCAATAGTCACTGAATTGGTACCTATGATGTAAGGGTGACCACTTTTTAAAAAAACTGATTCTATAAATAGGGATTTTTTTTCCCTTTTTTTTTTTAAAAAAAAACAAAAACAAAAACAAAAACAAACAAACCAGTTACACAGAATGTTCCATAGCAATATTATTCACCAGCTGAGTCTGAGGCAATGCCCAGCAATTCAGCAGGACCAGTCTGTGTTCTGAACTGCAGGGTCTCCTGGATCCTGCCTCATCCATTGTGGGAAACTGGCCTGGAGGAACAACCAGCTCTTGGACTTGTTTTCTGGTTATCTTGGGTGTGTCTTTCAACCTCTTGGTGTTGCCATATGTACAGAATATAGTGTACATTGTATCTGCTTGGACAGGGACCTTGTGCTGTTTATACAGCATTTTATGCAGGCTGAGATTTAATCCAAAAGAAAAGATCTAAAATCTGTGGGTATCAATGGGGAATTAGCGTGAGGCAAATATTCTGTGCTGATTATAGAAGAAAACTGTTGTTTGAAGCCAGTGCAAGTGCCTTTGCATGTTTCACTTTGGGTTTAAACAAATTGTACTGAATTCATATGCCAGGAGTATGAATAGGTTTGATTTTGTTTCAGGCTGCATGAAATCAGCAGGAAGATAATACTAATAGAAGAATGGCACCCCCTGAAGGATGTAAAACCTTGATCAAGCTCCGAACAGAAAAACCTTCCTATTAGTGCCTTGCACTCTGGCAGTTTTCTCTGTGCCAATGGCACAGTGATAGAGAGGTGATTCCATTTCTGGTAGTCCCCATGGAAGTGCTTTGCTGAGCCTTATATCTGACAGGTTTAAGCACACCAAACAAAGCCTCCTAAAATGGCTGTGTGTGGGGGGGTGTATTTGTAGGGGGAAACCTGGTCGGGTTCATGGCTGCTTCCCTGTTCTGACATGGGATGGGGTRACACTGGATAAAGAGACAGCAGGCAGAGTATGAATTTTCTGTTTCCTGAAGGAGTGAACTGTAAGAAGGTATTGGGAATGCTCACACCTTGGTGTTGGCAAGTACACAATGTATATGAGTGTGGCAATATTGTCCCTTGAGCACTTTCAGGCTCTTGGAGAGGCTGCAGCCTCCTGGTTCTTCATCGGCTAAGCCCATGACTGCTCTGCTCACTGGGTGCTTCTGGAGACCTATGCATTGGTGTCCTCTGTGAGCCTCTGCATCTCCTGTAAGGAGACAGGCTACTCTGCTGCAAGTGAGAGAATTATGTGTTGGTGATCTGGATGAACATCCAGTCCACTTTCATTAGAATTTAGGTGAACACTGTGTCTGCTCCACTTCCTCATTTGTCCTATAAGAATATAATACTGCTCTATACTTAAAGGAAGTTGCCCAGAGAAGTTGTGAATGCCACATCCATAGAACTATTCAGGGCCAGGTTGGATGGCTACTTAACTATTGAGATTTGTTAATGCACATTGAATCTTTTTATGAGTGCAGATATGTTAACTCTAAGGTCCCATTTCAGCTCCAAATTAAGTAATCTTTTAGAGCGTCTTTAAATTTTCCCTCCAGGTTTAGCTGTGCAGAACATTATTCCTTGCTTTTGTGAACTGTTCTTATGCCCTGCAACCAAAATGCCTATGCATGACTTAAGAAAGGTATTCCCATCTAACTCCTACCTAGAATAGGAACTGACTGACCCTAGAGTGTGTATCTCTCAAGAAGTATGCTCAATCTTTTCTATGTGTCTATTATACAATGTTCTTTACTCCTGAAGTTAATAAGGAAATGCATTAAGATTGGATTGCTTCAAAACAGCTAAATCATGAACTTGATGACTCCAAGGAGATGTCAACCTCTGCCCTCCACTGAGAACACACAAGTTTGAAGCTTCCTGACCAATTTCCATCTGGCTGATCAGCAACACACTGCATCAGTATGTCTAAGCTAAGAATTGTGTGTTTGGTGCAGAAATGTCTCTAAGACCACTGCTGGGTCCACTAATGGCTGTCTGCTGGGTCCCTTATCCTGTGGATCGTCAGGAGCAAATCCAGTTTGCTAAATTTTCACACCCAGCCCGGTAGTCACAACTGCTCCATCTCCTCGCTGGAGTGCAACCGAGGTCTGTGCTGGTTCTTCTCTGTGCCGTCCTGTCAAACGGGATGTACATGGAAGCTTATCACGATGTTTCAGGAGACTCCGCCAGCAACCCAAGCGCTGTACTGTCCCCTCATTTACCCCCAGCATCTCTGCGAATGCTGGCAAAACTCACCGTGCTTTCGAAGGCCATAGTCAAAAGGTGCCTGTCTCATCTACACGTTATAAATAGCACCACGACAGCTCCCGGCGCGGCCTCGCTGAGCGCCCCGGCGGCTGCCGCCCGTGCCCAGGCCAGCACGTCCGAGGCCGCGCGGGTCATGCCGAGGCACTGCCGGCCAGTGCCCCGCTAGGCTCGGCCCCGCCACCGCCACCCGCGGGGAGCAGCGGGGCCCGGCCAGCGCAGCCCCTCAGGGGCGCGCGCGCTGCTGTGAGGTGGGCCGGGGCCGAGACCCCCGCGCCGTCACTCGGCACCGCCACAATGCTCAGTGGGGTCCCGGGACTATTTTCCCCGCGGCGGCACGTCCCGCACACCCCGGACAAAAGGCGAAGGGAACACATTCTGGAAACGACAGCCCCGATTCCCCAGGGCGGGCTGGCRGGAACGGCGTTGTCTCGCCGCGGCTTCCTTTTCCGCGGAGCCTCGGCGGGGTCGATGCCCGGTCCCGGCATCTCCTCTCGGGAGCGAGTCTCCCCGGGCGTTCAGAGCGCTCGGTCCCGCCGCGAGTGTCTTTTGTAAGGGCGAACGTGCCGCGGCCCCGCTGCCCTCCGGGCGAGCACCGCACAGGGGGAGGCTGCCGGGAGACAAAGCCCCCTCCTGCGRGCGGGGCGCGGACCTCCCCCACCAGACCCTCCCCACCCGCAGGGGTCTGCGAAGGGAGGCCGCGGCGCTGGCAGTAGCGTCCCGGCTCGGCGATCGGCCCGGGGAAACGGCACTGCACGACAGCCGGGCCGGTCGCCCCAGCCCCCGCCCAGCCCCGGGGTCACGGCGAGCGGTCCGGGCGGCGCGCAGGCGCACGGCGCGCCCGCGCCTCCAACATGGCTGAGGTGGTGCCGCTCCTGCGGCGGGCGCGGAGCGGAGGATGCTGAACCTGCCCCAAGCCGCCGCTACAGCCGCTGGGGTGGTGAGGCCGAGGCGCGCCCCGCGCAGCCATGGCCAGGCTGGCCGACTACTTCATCGTGGTGGGCTATGACCACGAGAAGACAGGTAGGTGTGGCTGCGTGCAGCGCTGCGCCGCCGTGCCTGGCCGCTCCCCGCGCTCCTGCCCGGCCCCGGCCTCCGCCCGCCTCCGGCCGGGCCGCGGGAGGAGGAGACTGCGGCGCAGACGGGGCGCGCGTCCGGTCGGGGGAGGACGGGGTGAGGGCAGCGGGGCGAGCCAAGGGTTAATCCCCCATTCCCGAGGCGGGGAGCGGAGGGGCTCCTACGCCTGCTGGCCGGGGCAGCCCCGGCCCGCCTCGCCCTCTGGAAGCGGCTGCGGCTCCTTCCCGAAAGCGCGGGCCGGTTCAAACGGGACCCACGGCCGTGCCGGGCCCCGGCCCCCGCCTCCGCCTCTGCCTCGCGGCCCCGCCGTATCCCCCACTGTGTCCCGCCGGCCGAGGCGCGACAGCCGCGCCTCCTGGGAGAACAAAGGCAGCCGAGGGGGCTCGGCGAGCAGCGGGGCTTTGCCCCGACTCGCTGCTCGTTCATCGCCTGTGGAACGGTCCTGTGCTGTCCCTCGGGGATGCGCCGTGGCACACGGGAGGCTCTGTAGGAATGGCTGCTTTCCCTAAAGCCTCGGGATACGTTCTGTCTGCTCGGGGGAAAGGGAAGTGGTGTTATCTGCTGTCGTTTTGTGGGCAAAGAGAGAGTGTTTTGTGTTACGTAACTCTCCGTTATGATACCAGCTTTGTCGATGGAGAGATCTCAAATCAGTGTTTAAACTGATTGGACAATGAAGTGATTGTGAGCTAGTAGGTGTTTGTGCTGGGTATTTCAGAACGGTCCTTTGGATGTATGTTGTTAATAAACAATATTTTAAACAGTCAAATGTTCCCTAATTTATTTGACTGTGCATAAACCAAACAACACTCAAGTTTGTTAATCAGAGTAATTCTCTGAAGTAGCAATTGTGTGTAGTCTATATTKGTTCATTCTAAAAGTGCAGCTAATAGACTGAAGGATTTTTTTGTGAAGAAATACAATTTTTAGAGACGTTATATCTGTATATCTATGTTTAAAGATGTAGTGTTTTATGGAGTTCTGCCAAATGTCTCTTGGATTTTACTATTCTGTTATTATTCTGTTAATTATAGCTGGGCTTCCCCTCCCACCCCATTTTGGTAATAGGTTTGTCCTAATTGTACTATCAAAATTAAGACATGTGAAATGGGGAATGTTTTACATTAAAAATAAAAACCTTTCCTTTTGCCTCTCTCCTGTTTGGAGCGTTTTCCCTTACAGAGTAGAGAGAACTTAAATTAAAACAAAGAAGCAACCAAAAAACCCAGATGTGCTTTTAAGAAGACAAAGCAAGTAGGCTGTTTACTTCATGGTTATGATCAATCTGACTGAGTATGTGAAATGAAATTACAGATTGCATTGGAAAGCTTTATGTCTGTAGAATGTCTTCATCTGTAGAATTTAAATATGTGTTTAACTTCCTGTACATAAATTGTCTCATGAAGTTTAGTAGAGTAGAATGGCTTGCATAGATGAAATTAAGCAGATTCAGAAATAATTCCAGAACCTTAATTTGTAAAGGTCATGCCCAGAAAGTAACTGTTTAGACTTTATTATTTAAATTACTTGTTGCTACTTTAATGCTTCATAATAAAAATGCTTGAAGGAACAGCATTCTGTTGAAAACTAAGCATGCATTGTTTTCAAAATTCCTTTGCCCCCACATGCAATCCCATAATACATAATACATGGAGTACTGACCTTTATTTTTCTTATAAAACGGTAGTTTCTTGATGCATTTATTATGCTTCCTTCTATGTGAAAAGACACAGACATTTCTGTGATTATAGACTAGCTACCCTTGAAGCTTTTTATATTTTTAAGTACATGTGATTTCTCTTTTCTGTTTTTGTTTGKTTTTTTCCCTGTTTGCAACAACATTCTGGCTTGGTTTTAATGTGTTAATGTGTTTAATGTTGAGTGTAATTACATTTTATAGGTTTTTTTTTTGTTTTGTTTTTTCTTCCCAGGCATAATCTGTGAAATAGTTTTGTGTAAACAAGCAAACAGAAATCCTGTATCCTTGCCCCTTCCCCCCAACCTGTGTGTCAGCAGTGTTTGGATGATACATGCTTGTGGTTTATACAGGAGGCAGTTTATAGTAGTAACTGTTCTCTCAGAAAAGCCCCACTGTGTCTGCTGGCTCTCCTCTGCTCTCAATTGCTTATATAGCTTTATTTACATATGCCTTGCATTTTTATTTACATCTGAATTACCACTGAAAATGTGGTAAAGGTTCTGATTTCCCGTGCTGATTATCTGGCTTTACTCAAAAACATTCACTATAAGTATCTAAAATGCAGTGCTTATGCTGTTTATGAGCAGATTTGTAGATTTTTCTTGTTGTGGAATAGCTTTGTTACTGATACTACAAGTTTTTATCCAGCAGTATCTTCAGAGGAAGTGAACAGTTTTATTGTCCTTGAATAAACCCGAGAGTGTGTCCTTTGGGAGTCAAACATAGGAAAGTCCGTTCCTGTTCTGGTCTAAGCCTCTGTAAATTGATGTTACAGCAGTCCTAATGCTGTCATTCCTATTGTGTTAAATCTTCCTTTGGTTTTCAGCTCACTTTAGGATGCTGACCTGTCCAAAAAACCTCTCTTGCTGGGTGTTTTACCTGTGTTGCTGTATTATTTTGTCCCTAGGTCACTTTTCTGCTAATTTTTCAGACTTGGCTCATTAACTCTGATGAGATGATGTTGTCAGGTGGATGCCAATATCAGTGTAAAGGAGGGTCAGGAGTTTGCCAGAAGACAGATGAACACACCCTTAATTTATATCAGCTTAAATGATCCTAGAGCCTTGGGCACAAAGGTGTTAGTGAGGTGCCTTAGTCTCTGACATGCTCCAAGGAAACTAATGGGAGCCTTTGGGTAATTTGCGTAACAGGCAGTTTATTGATGCTTGGCAAGATGGACAGAGGCTCTGCTTGACTGGAGAATGAGCTTTGCTGTTGACAAGTGTCAGTAGAATTGCAGGCTCTTAGGAGTTGAGAAGCCTTTGTGTCGTAAAGGATGACCTGATTCACTCAGCTTTTTCTGTATTTTAGGTGCACTGGTCTGTATTCCCACTTAAGTTGTTCAGTCTGTGTCTTTGACCTTAAAACAACTTAGATAGATCATAGTTTGACTGGCTTGGTGTATTTTAAGAGCTTGTTCTGAGCCACTGCTCAGAACTGCAGCAGCAGTAGCTGCTGTTGGAAGTTCACGCTCAGTCCGTGACAGAGTTGGAGAAACCAGATTTATAAATCCCCCAACTTTAATAAACACCTTTTTTGTTTTAACATTGAAAAGATGAAGGATTTCTGTGATAATCACAGTAAAACAATCAACCTTGGTGTATTTTTCCTTCAGCTGAACCTTGGCTAAGGGAGATAACCACGTTTTCCTCTAGCATATCAGCATAGTATAAAGTATAAAGCTGTTACATAACTGGCTACAAAAGACACTTACAGAAGTCTCTGAAAGGAGTGAAGGTACTACAAATTGTAGACATTCTGGCTTACCAGCTAGACGAAATCCCAGAATGCCTTACTGTTTATCCATTTTTTTTGTGGATTTTGAAGTGTGTTTGATGTGCTTCAACAAATAATTCCCATTTAATATGCTTGAATAATGGAATTTGGATGGGATTTAGGAAGAATACAGGTGTTTGCAAAGATCACAGAAGGGCATGAGAAAATGCCTTTGTTGTTAGGTTTCGTTTTGGTTTTGGTTTTGCTGGTATAAGCCCTAATCATAAATCTATCCCTAGAATTTGCATATAGTGATACTTTGAAAAGGTAAAAGAGGGAACATTGTGTGTCTTTCTTAGCTCAGCAACTGTAAGGTAAGGATAAAGAAGAGAGGACCTGAAGACTGGATTTGATTAATTTGCCCATACACCCATAGCATCTTTCCTATAGGACACTACTGTGTACCCAGAAGTTAAAGGACAATAGCTTTGGGATGGAGCTAGTTATTATCTGAGAGCTTTGGTGGCTCTAGGAAGACAGTGGAATGATTTGTTTTTGCTTGTATATGCAGTTGCAATGTGAAGGACAGAAGGCTTTCAACAGTATCGCAGTTTTATTTGGCTGTTGTCATAACTTATACATGCTAGTAAAACATGTGTAGGCTCTGTTGTGGTTGTTTCTATTCTGATTTTTATCAACTCGTCTTCAGGGAAGCCTTTATTATGCAACATAGCTTCTTATCTTGGTGGATTTTGAAACAAGACAAGTGATTGTTGGAGTRGGAGAAGTTTCTAAATGGAGTTGTCTGATTCTTTAATTTATTTTTTTTTTTCCTGTGAGCAGATTTTGCCTGTGAAGAATATAATATCATGAGGCTTTTTTGGTGTAGTTACTGTATATTTGTAGTTAGGCATTCCACTGAGCTAGTTGTGTATGTGTAAGGAGTGGATGATTTCTTGATGTCATGACATGCAATCTCTGTAAAACAGAAAATGTAGAAAAACAAGGGAATAAAGCTGTTATTTCAGTGGCTTCCTTATTTATGCTGAGGCTTAATATGATTCAAGTGCAGTCCAGGGAAATCTCAAAGAGATTGAAACAGCAACGCAACAAAATCCCTCTTATTGACTAAGGAGAATTCTTGTAGCTGTAATAGAATGAGGCATCAAGTGTGGTGCTGGTACTGGTGCAGAATGCCGAAGTGTGACTGTGTATTGTAGGAGACAACTAGAGTTGGCTATGGCTGGATAGGGCATGGCAGCCCAAAATTAGTTGCTCCAGTAAATTAATCTATCTCTTCCTACAAGGAAGTTTCTTCTTGTAAAAAAAAAAAAGGTAAAATACCTGTGCTTTACTTTTCAAATACAACAGATTCCACAATACTATGCGGAAATAGAATGAGGAAAGAATATTTCCATTGCATGTGGTTTTGTTTGTGTGGTTTTGATTGTGGTGGTGCTTGTTGGTGGGGTTTTTTTGTGAGATAAAGCTCTCTTGAACGTCGGCTTGGAGGACCTCTAGTATTTTTTAGCAGCATGTCTTCATAAAAGATATTCAAGCAGTTTCTTCTAGTACATAATGATACTGAAAAAAATTTTGATTTTGATTTATGGATTTGTTACTGTTTTGGAGAAATCTTAACATCAATGCAGATCATGTAACTCTTCTTTCCCTCAAATGTCTGTAATTAATATTTCTAAAGAACTTGGAACTGAGACTCTTTGCTAACTCAGTCTTGCCATTATAATAACAACAGCAATAAAAATACTTCTTTTGTCAGCCTTTCGTTTTAAACTAAAACATTCATGGAGGCTGATTTTTTTTTCTCTATAAGCTATCTTCATTTGTTCTGAAATACAGGGACAGATTATGTTGAGGGAAGTAGCATTTCCTATCTTTGTAACTAAATTGCAGTCAAGGAACTCTCTCTCCTGTTGTGTCCTGGATTAACTTTGTGGATTATCTGACAAAAAGACACTTTTCCTGCAGTGTGTTCATGGAAAACAGTTTGTTATGCAAGCCTGAGCACTGTGTAAGCTCTGGCCTTCTATAACCAAATCAAATTTTTCAGTGGAGGGACAATGAGACTGACATTTAACTTCTCCAGTGTCCCGAATATAACAGTGAGGAAGAGAATTACACTGCTGTGGTAGTTCTCTGACATGAATGTAAAGTACCAACTACCTCCCCAACTACTGGTACTTACAAAGGAAAACCGCAGTCACTGTGGAATCATTTGTTAAATGTGTAACCGCAGATTCACAGTCCAGCCTTGATAACTGTTAGTGAAAGTTGTATGCTGCAAATATATACTGGTGAGTAGGAGATTTTCCTATGGCTCATCTCTCATGTTGCTCCTCTTTGCAGTAGCATGAGACTTTCAGGCTCCTTGTTTATATAGAAAAAAACTACTTCTAACAATAGCATTATCAGTATTGATAAGATTAATTTTCTTTTGCTTGGTGTTTTGGGAATTGTGTTCCATTTATATGTGTTTGCTGAAATAAATTGCTCCTGTGGTGYCAGTGGTATATTCTGAAGTCAAGGACAATCCAATTAGTGTTGATTGAGATTTGGCAGTTAAATCCCTGTTCATTGAGCCAAGAACATGCTGGTTGTTGCTTATCTGCTTCTGAGTAGATAGATCATGATTTCATGTCTCTAATGTTTACGATTCTCAGTTTTCAATCTGCAAACTGAATACTATAAAGAAATGCAATCATTGAACGCAGCTTGAGTTCTTTGTTTGCTTTGTAATAGTGTTGTGCCCAAGGTGTCAAAGTAAATAACCACAAAATTTCCACTGAGCTGGATGTGACAGGCTGTCAGTCCTGCAGCCAGAAGCAGCAATTGGTAACAGTACCGTGTGGGGTTGTGTGTGGCTGTTGTGGAGGAAACCTCATGGACAGAAAAAACAAACTCATCATAATTTTGGATACAAACTCAGGATAGTTGCATGCAAAGCCCCATTGGACCATGGGAGACCTCAGTGGATAAAAAGAGACAAAGGAATGTTATTTGGCTTACAAAATCAGTCACTCAGAAAGAAATTCAAGGGGAAAAAATAGGAGGTGGGAATAATGTCTTTATCACGTCCTTTTACTGTGGTTCGTATGTTGTTTTCTAGTATTTAAAACTGCAGAATATCCATTATCTGACACTTGGGTAGAGCTAAAGCAAGATAGGAAACATCTTTTTAAACATTAAACTGTTGGGTCTGCTGGAAGGAAGATGAGGCATTCTGGCAGAGGGTTTCTCAGAAACTTGTGGATGCAGAAGGATGACAGCTCTTCTTTCTGGAGCCTTGAGTTCTGTTGTGGAAGGTTGTGCATTTGGAAAATGGATTTTGTTGAGCTACTTTTGCGGGATGCTGTGGATAGGGATGCCAGGCGTATGGAGTGTTGTCACACTCTGCAATGGACTGTCCATTGCTTCCTCATGGTTTAGGAACCCTTATCCCTAAGACACACTGGCCACTCCTCCTGCTTACTCTGACATATTCTGTTATTTTATCATGCTTTCTGTCTTCTAGCTTGGTTTTCTAGGTTTACCCCAGAAGAATCTCTGCCTTAGTGAGCATCTCTCTCACTTCCTCCTTCCTCTGCTTGCTCTCAGTGTCCATTTAACTCTCTGTATCTACTCTGTGGTTTTCTGAGACAAAGTCCTCTTGGCCACTCAGTCTGATTTCTTATGATTTTAATCTTTAAATAAACAAATTTCCATTCATCTCACAAACACCAGGGCCAGGTTTTGTCGCTGCTGTGACGTTTGGGCCTAAAAGGTAAAATTTTAGTTTAGGCCAAGGAAAAAAAAACCCTTTTCTCCCCAGTCTTATTTCTTGGAAGCAGAAAAAGTATTTGGTGTGAAATAATGGAGCTGGAAACAGATATTAAGCAGTGAGACTTCATACAGTACATTTAGTTTGTCTAAGTAAAAAAAGAATTAAAAATAGTTACAGAACAAGAGGTTAGAGCACCATTAGTGATGCTTATGGCTGCTGGCTATTTGTATATCTAAAAAACATTGCACTTTTGTTTCTGAGTTTGTCGTAACTGCACCAGTTAGAGTCCAATAAACCTTTTAGCTTGACCACTGTGTTGTTGAAGTCTTCCACAGTTTAAATTTGTACATTTAACACGTGGATTTTTGTTTTGAACGAAAAAATGCAGACACTCGTCCTKTTTTGTGAATATTGTTCTGTGAACTATAAATCTAATTCCTAAATAAGCTGAATGTGTGACTTAACAAAATACTCAAGACTCAAAAGACAAAGTTGTGATCTTGTCATAGATTCAGCTGTAATGAAATTTTAAATCTTGAAATATTGTTGAATGGGCATATGAACTTTTAAAGAAAGAATTCAAAACCACAGATTTCCTAATTTAACCTATTACACAGACGGCTTTTCATAAACATGCAAACTGCAATTGCATGAAAATAGAAGAAAGCCACATGCTTTGTTCCTGCAGAGCTGTTTCTTCATAATTAATGTATTTTCCCAGAAAAATACATAGTAGTTTTATGAAGCTTGTATGATGACGAGGCTGTTACTGGTCTATATTGTTGGTATATGCTATTTTTAAACTAGGTTTAATACAAAACATTCTAGTAGAACTTACAAGAGGATTTCCATTTTCTTTCTTCTTGTTTTGTATTTTGTGAAGAGAGAAGTAGTAGGTTTGGTATTTTTTAAGAACATAGAATTTTTTGAAGAAGATTTCAAAGAAAAAAAATGGTGATAGTTTGCCTTCCTAAAACACAGATTTAAACACACATTTTTCCCCATAATATATTGGGTAATTTAATCTATTTTGAGTCTTTCTGTTTTAGGTTGCAATTTCTTAGAGTCTTCAGTCTGTGAGAGTTTGTTTTTTTTTGTCTTCAGTGTGTTTTGTTCAGTGGGCTGCCAGGCAGAATTTGCTTTTTGTAGTGTCAGCCTGGGGCCTCTGCCTGAGCTATAGGTTGTGCCTGGCTGCAGCTGAGGAACAAGCTGGAATTCCCTCTTAAGGGAGGGAAGAGCTGCTTGAATGTTGCCTTTGGGATTCACCCTACATTTCTTAGAAGAGCAATTATTGAATTATTCTTATTTTATGCCTTTCAGGAGCTGCTTGCTTTTGTGAAATAGGAAGCTAATTAGTGTGTGTTTCTCATGATTAGCAAGTTTCAGCAATGGTAGAAAGCCCAAGGTTTGAAGTGGATGCTTTTGATGGTATTTGCAAAACAAATAAGATAACAAGGCATACATGCAGAATAAAAGGATGTTTTCTGTGGTAATAAATAGTCACGGTTTGTGTTTAGAAATTCATGCGAATGTTCAAAGTGCTGCAGAGGAATGTTTCTTTCCTAGGTATTTTATAGTGACTAAAATGTAAATGTTTATTTTCAGTGATAAATTCTGATCCACTTTGCTAGAGTGAGTAAAGATAATGCCTGTGAAGGTCTCAGATTTGCCCTTTAAGCTGGAGGCAGCTGCCCCTGCAGCAGTTTTAGACAATGGTGCCAGTTCTGTACGGATTCCACTCCTGAACTGGGGTTTTCACTCGAGCTACCTGTAAGCGTGCTATTAGCTGAGGCACCTGCATTTGTATTAATGCTGTTGAGGCACGAGGCATGTGTTCCCTTTTCCAGCTCTGAGGGGCTGATTCTTTCCAACAGGGAAGCAGCAAAGAGAACTGGAAAATCCCAAAGCACCTCAGTAGGATATCCTAGGCCTGCAGTGTCCGAGCTGCGGCATGTCAGCTGTGATGGCACTGTAATTCGGCAGGACAGCCTAAGCAAGTGGCATGTTGTTTCAGCTACAGGCAACTGAAAAGAAAACAAAGCCACAGAGAGCCACATGTTTGTGATTTGGAATTCAAAACTCTTCTTTCAAAAGATTCTCTTTCCTGTTTGATTAATGTGCATAAATAATGATACCAGGTTTGCATCTGAGTAAACAGTGCCCATTCAAGTTGTGATACTTTTGTAAGGTTGTTGCTTCAGCACTATGTTTTCCAAATATTTTGTTTATAGTGTTCATTATTAAAAGAGATGAGCTCATACATATTTAACAAAATAATCTCATGGAGACTGTTTTTTATCATTTTGTTCTCTTTTGCCACATGGCATCTTTTTGGAAGAGGCAAGATTGTCACTCATTTTTTGTGAGAGAGTAGTCTTGAAAAGAACTCAAAAAACATGCTTTCTGCTGTTCTGACCTTGAGAGATGCTTTTGCATTCTTAAAAAAGTTGTTTATGTGCTTGTTTATGTGTTTCTTTTCTTCTTTTTTTAAATGTACAAAAATGTGGCCACCTTTTTAGTAAACGGCCTTTTTGATAACTGCTGTTCAAGAACTGCAGTGTGGCTTCACTGGTCTAGCCTCTAGACATAGTTATCAATAAAACCATAGCTGCTTTTCTGGCTGATAGTCTAGTAGAAGATGGAATGTAGCAATTAACATCCATACCTAATTCTAAGGAAAATGAGGATTGTTGCTCTTTGTTGCTCTTTACAGTGAGGTAGGATTTGAGAGGCCTAATTTAGAAGACTATTGTTTTCATAATCTCATGTTTTCTTGAGAATATCCTTGTCATTTTTTAAAGTTAGAAAACCCAGAAGTGAGTTTTATATAAAAGTAATAATAACAGTAGTATTTTTTTTAAAAGGCTTTAACTGGTCTGTACCCATTGTTTCTGTCTTGTGGAAATGACCTTGGAGATGTTTCATTTCCCAAAGTTGTGATGGTTAAGGATAAGATGCTGAAAAATGAAACCTTTATCTTCCTTTGTAACCGAATTGTGTGTGTTCTATTTATTCTCAGCCAGTGTTCTTAAGTTTATGATAGTCTGTGAGTTGAATTGTCTCCCATGACTAACTTCTTTTCTCCTCCTCCACTGAAAAATCAGTGATTCTTCTTATTTTAAGTTTTATATGAAACTTCAGTCATAGTTTCTAGTAAAATACTTTGAAATTCTGAAGCAGAAGACTCTGGATATAGTTCTGTTTCAAAATCCCCATAGGAAGTCTAGAAATGGCCATTAGTTATTGAGCAGTAAGAAACTCTCATTACTTACTGTCTTAATCTGGTATGTACTCCCTGCCTAGTCTTAACTGTTCTCTTAAAGGTTTGAACAAAGATTTGCAGAGACCAAAACATACATTCTGTGTTTCATTAGATTTGATTTATGGTTTTATGAAGATCTCGGAATGTTTTTTCATTCTTATGTATTTGATGGTTACCAAGAAGAGCTTTGGATTGTTGTGTTCTTAATATAGTTGTACAAAGCACCGTATGCTTGCTACATTTTTCGCAGCAGATGGACCAAGATTTTTGTCAACATGGTCTTGCCAAACTTAATTAGCAGCAAATTTTCATATCTGAGTCTAAGCTGTTCCTGATTTAAATAGTAAGAATCTCAAGTGTTATGTATAAATTAAAGAATCATAGAATCATAGAATGGTTTTGGTTGGAAGTGTACTTAAAGATCCTCTGGTTCCATGGGCAGGGACACCCTCCAGTAGATTGGGTTGTCCTTCTTATGTTGGGGCCCTAGAAGTGGATGCAAAATTCATAGCAATGGTGTCTAATTTAGCTATTGTCACTTAGTGGAAGAGTTCTTGGAATTTGTTCGGACAGTTCTTTGTAAAACTTCAGATTAATGTCTGGTATGGCATCAGGAAATTTAGAAATAAACAGTGTGGAATTGTGAAAAAAACCCACCCAAAACCATTGTGGTGTTGGGACTTGCAGCTTAGGGGCCAAGAATGGATTAGGTGAATCCTAGAGGTCTTGTTCAGCCCTGGTTTCTGTAGTCCTGAACCTTAAGTGCTGGACAGGATCTCCAGGAATTGCCCGGTCTGTTCTTCTCTCCCAAGGCACAATTAGCTGTATCCTTTGCTGGCTGGGGCAGATGTTAACTCTTTCTCAAACCCCTCAATAAGAGCACTTTCACACCCTTCTCTGTCAGTCTGATCCTGTGCTCCTCTGGAAGACTTTCAGGAGAATTTTTCTGGTGTTTGACTCATGTGGGTTTGGGTACAGTTTTCAGTCTGTTATTACTATTCTCCTTGAAGTGTGGTGAGCAAACTGGATGTGGTAATTTACCACTGAAGTCTTACCAAAACTGAGAATGAAACTGGTAGTTGCTGGTTTTGTGGGCAGTTTCATGCACTGACATCACTCTGATATTTTAGTTTTTTATATTTAGCTTTCAACATCACAACACTGAGGGTCACTTTGTAGTCTGTTTTAACCTTTGCATCTCTTTTACCTGAACCACTATTTGGCCATTGCCCATATGTGCAGTCAGGTGTTCTGGCCTAAATCTGCAGCTTTGCAGCTCTCCTTAGTCACACTCAACGTTTTCATAACTTTTTTCCCGTCCTTTAGGATTCGTTTGAATTCTTACCCTGTCCTATATTGTGCTTCTTGTCTGCATTTTCAGAAAGGAACAAATAATTTGTGCATATATATATATATATATATATATATGTAAAGTATTTTTATGCTGCAGTTATGTTCTGTGTTTCAGCCTGCAGCAAGTTTAATCAAAACAAAAAAAAAATGCACTCCAATCAAAAAACTAAGTATTGAACCCCACTATGACTCACCTGTCATGTCTGGGAGATAGAATTAATGCTGCTGTAAATATGATTGAGCATGTGTAGTGAATAAACTTGCAGAAAGTGTATTCAATTTATGTTCCTAGGCATGCTAAATTTTATATTGTTTGGGGTGCATTTAAATAGGGTGGTATTTTAAGTGTGAGGGACTTTGAGAAACAAGTTAGCAAAATATTTTCTAAACAACAGAACTTGTGTCGTATTTCTGCACATTTTTGTCTTTTGTGTGGAATGGCCCTGGTAGTGCTGCTACAGACAAGGAACAGGGTGTCTTGAATACTAACATTTCTTCATATCAGGGTCACTGCATATTTATTTATTTGGGTTAAAGGCCATTGGTCACACAAATGTTGTTTCTGTAGGAAATCTCTCTGAAAGTAGCAGTCTTGTGAGAACACACATTACTGTCACTTAGGAGAATATTTGCTTGCCTTTGTGGCAGACACATTGTAATATGCTCCAGTTAAGATTGTGGGCCTGCCGCAGCCTCAGAAGGGAGAGGTTATGTTCTATTAATTAATTACAGGCCCATAGTCAAGTGACATGTAATTGTTTGCTAGGACATGGATTTAACTCTGTTTTCTTCATTTGTGCTCTCATTTCAGACAACCAGTTCCCTCAGTTTCTTACAGTTGCAAAATATGAATTGAGGATTAAAAAAAATATTATTTTTACTGCTAGTGGTACATGCAGTGTAAGTGCATTTGGATATGTAAAATCTTCGGTGTAGCTTATTTATGGGGCAGGAGATGGTAGTAAGGAAAGAGGTGATTTAGCACAAGCACAGAACCACACACATAATTGTTCAAATGGACACACTTATATTTATTTTGGGCCTTCCTGATTGATGCTTTTAGGTCTTTTTTTTCAGTCAGGTAAGTATTTACCAGAATTTGCAGTACTTGTTTAACTGTGCCTGAATATCAGGTGAAATTATGTTGTGCTGTGTGGGCAAAATATGGGCAATTCACATTATGTGAAGTTCAGCTTTAGTAAAGATTGCTAGTATTAGAAGAAATACAAACACATAGTAACGCTTGTGATGTTTCAAAGTTCGTATCTCTGGATTTAAAAGAAATTTGCATACAGCATTATTTTTAAGCATTCACATTCTTAGTCTTCTTTGGGCAAGGAGGGAATGAAAGAAACACTCTTAACCTTTGAGACCCAGAACACAAACAAATAGTGTTTAACTTGGGGACAGTTGAGGGTGCTTTAAACAATGGTGTTAATTTTGATTGCTTGTTTGAAGTAGACCCATGCTTTTTGTTCTCGGTCTGGAATCAAAACATGTTGTTGGGAACTTGTGTGCAGCTGTGAAGAATGAAGTTTGTCATACAGTAGTTGAGCAAGATGACCTCACTGTGGCAATGTGCTCACGTTTGCCCTTCTGTAAGCGTGATCACTAGCATGGATTAATTTCATTTGGGGTCAATCAAGCAGGCACTGATGGAATTACATTCTATGGATACTTACTTGGTCCCTTTTTCTGGGTGGTTGTTATTTTGACCTGGAAGCCATTCTACTTGATTTCTGTTCCAGTGCGTTCTCGAGGTAAGTCTCTTACTTCAGACAGCAGAGCATTCCTGTGGGGCTGTCTGTGGGTAGCTCAGGGTGTTTGTATGATGACACTCCAGCTCTTTGAAATTCTGGCATGACAGAAGGCCAGTAACCGTGGAGCCTTTCTCATATCCCCTGCACATCCCCAGCTTGTGGATTATTGGAGTAAACTGTGCCTAAGCACTCAAGGCCAAATTGTCTTGAGAACATCTGATATTGCTTTACAATCTCGGCTTGCACACACCAGTGTGGGGTTAGCTGGTGCATAGGATGACCAGCCTGAATGTTGGCATTGACGCTGTTCTGGCAGGTGGGTGCAGAGCTGATTTTTGCTAAATACATACGGGCTATAAGATATGCTCAGCTTACTGGAAACTCTTTGTTTTTGCTCTGCTTTTGGTCTATAGTGAGTCCAGACAAAATATTTGGCCTACCAGGATATGTGAATCATTCTTCTTTGTAAAGCATCGTTTATCATCTGTTTTCTGAAATGTTTTGTGTGAGGAAAGCATTGAATGTACTCAGAAATTTTTATTGTTAACGTGCGTTTTTACAGCTGTTGTATAAAAACCTTGCTTTGGTGAGATCAAAATATTATTTAGTTGTTTTAGCCTATTGGAGTCACAGGAAATATACGGGGTGGGAAGCTCGCAAATGACTTGTCACTCCTCATCACCTGTAGGTGAGCAGTGGCRCGCAGACTTAAATAAACAAATCTTAGCAGATGGTTAGTTCTGGGAAAAAAGAAAAGTTGCTCCTTCATCCTTTATGCATTGCTAATACTCATATGTTGAGTAAAAGAAATGCTTTAAAATTTCCTTAATCAACGCAAAAATATACATACAGTACAAATCTTTTGCTAAGGATTGAGTGAACAGGCTGCCTTATGTTTATTTTTGTCCTTGTAGTCTGGTTTTAAGTGAAACTACATCTGGTTTTAAAAGAAACTAGTGCATATGAGGAGGGTATTATCTGAAATTCTGTCTGGACATGCAGTGAGCATCTCAGTACCTAATGATTTGTGACAGATGTTATGAAGTTGAGGGGAAAATAATACTTTAGTAGATAGTTGAGATGACCTTCTGGTAACAAAATTCTGTAGGTTTGGAACAAATTTAACATAAAGTATGATGTTGGGAAGTTTGATGACATGTGATACATATGAATGATGCCTGCTGGGGTGTGAGCATGTATGGATCCATGTTCCAGTTCCTCTCATTAAAGGTCTGTGGCTCTTGAAATGCTTAGAGACAGAAAACATTATAGAAAAATGGTATTTTAAATAAAAAATGAAAAAGGGCAGTGGAAGAGGAACTATGAGATTASAAACATTGTCTTTTTTAGATAAGTGTGCAGTGTACAGAAGAAGAATCCTGTGAAGGTAGTGGAGAGATAACTAAGGGACTTGGAAGTTGAGGCAGCTTCTTTTTATGGGGGATTGCAGAATAGATCAAGAGGAAATGAATTTCAGAGCTAACATCTTGCATGCTGAGATTTGCTAAGTAATATTTACAGGTTGGGTTGAGATGTGGGTAGCTTGAGCAAGCTCTGAAACAGGAATTTGCAGGGATGTGTGATACGGAATTGCAAATAAAGACTGGATTTAAAGCTAATGTGAGGGAGTTGGAGAAATGAGTTGAATGTTATCTCTGCAGTACTGTCACTGCGTGGGCTATCAGAAAGGCCCTTATGAGGAGGAGTCCTTCTTTATGCATTTCTGATTTGAGGGGGATTGTTTTGATTTGAGGCAGATGAAAGAGAGATATGTGTGAATATACTGCTTTCGAAAGAAAGGGGTGAAGACAGAAGAGATTTATCTATCTCTGCTGCCTGAACTGTTCACAGTCCCTGGGCTGAAAATTTCAGATGAGCTGGCTTAATAATATATTGCAAGAATATCTTGAACTTACTGAGAAGTTAACTTTTAACATAGTTGGCATATAGGACCCAAAAGTAATTTTACATTTTTGGAGGTCATGATAATTCCCTAGCTCTGGGGTGACAGTGTGTCCAGTGTAAAACAGCATTAAGTTACACTTATGTTGCAATTTAGCAGGAAATGTGGATCTTTTACAGAAGTCAATCAGAAGTGGGTCAAGTATGTATTTCCTTTGATTCCAAGCAAGTGCTTTTTACTAAAAATCAATGTAGTTTTCTTTATATTATGGAAATACTTTTTTTATTGATCAACTACCCAACCCTGAAGTGCTTTCAGAAGTGATGATTGTTTTGCTTAAAAGTGTGTCACACCAACTTCAACTAGTTCCACTTGGCTGTTTATGTGTCTTTCTGGTATTGAAAACATCAACCCACACTACATCTAAACTTTCAGTAGACTTAGAGATTTGGTAACCTTGACCTTGGAAATTTCAGTTCATTGAATTCATTGCCTTCTGTATAAAGCATGTTATTTATGGAGGATTTTTCCATGTATTTGAAAGAATGATATATTCTGTAACACATGCCTATTTTGGTTTGTTTCTGGTTTCTTGGCTTCAGGAAGGGATTACATTTTTTGTTTGGTTTTTTTTTTTTTTAATTGCTGCTATATCTTTTACACAGATGTGCATTTTGCTTAATTTTACTTTAATCCTTCATATGCACATGTGATGACAAAGAAGTAACAGATCCTCCTTTACAAAGCATTTGGATACTTTACTGTGTACCAAAGCATCACTTTGAACTCTGAAAAAGTTAGTGTAATGAAACAGATGAGTTCCAAACGTGTCAGAGTTGAGCTTGAGAATCAACATGCTGCATTTTCAGCTGCTCTATGCAAAGACAGTCTTTTGAAACATGAAATATAAGATAACTATGTCTGAGAAGATGCAAAGCACTTTTTTATTTGATGTAAACACTATACATAATGCTCCATATTCTACTTTACTTCAGTGTTTATGGTTACTTACTTGCACTTTGTATTATTTGGTTGGGAGGCATAAAGAACGTCTAAAGAAATATCATTAAATAGTCCAGATTATCTCAGTAATGAAATTGATTTTATTCTTCATAAAAATCTTTCCTTATTTCTGTGAGAAAAGAGGTACATTTTTTTAAAAAACAGAATACAAGCCTTTGCCTTTTCAGTCATTAACCAGACATGAAGCCCACTTTCTCAAGGTCAGGGAAAAAATACTGCTCTGTCACAAAAGAACTTGTCATTCTGATATGGAGAGGTCTGTAGAGCTTGCAACACAGTCCCAGGCAAATCCTGCCCTGTCAGTGGGATAGTACGGTGGAACAGCTGAAAGAACATGTCCTGCATAGGGTCTCCACTGTGGGTGTTGCTGTGGGGGGAAGCAGTTTGCATATTGAAGGCTGTGCAGAAATATCTAAAAAATCTGGAGTAAAACTCTGATCAGTTCATGCTCTGCCGGTAAATGTGCAGCTCTGAGGGAGCAGAAGTACATGGAATTCCTGCACAGTGCCAAAGAGAGTGTGTAGAAGTGCCAGGTGTGTGTTGTGTGTTGTTGTAGGTGAGGATATGGTATGCAGGGGGAGGTTGTTGTGACTGTGCAGTTGCTGGTAGATTCTGCTCTTCATATCATCCTGCAAGAAATGTGGTTTGAAGTTGGGCATTCATGCTGCTGAAACACAAAGTACATTCTAAGTCCATTATTTTGTTTCTGTAGGGCTGCCTTGTTAGGTCTTGCAACGCTGAACTGATGTTTTGTCCTAGTGGGGAACATTAGAGGAGTGGCTTTAGCCTCTTCAGTTTAAACTGAAGGTCATAATTAAACTTTTTTCAATAGTTGTTCTGTTTGGTTATGTTCTGGTTTGAGTCATGAAGGAGTTGCTGAGTTGCTTTTTTTTATTTATTCTGACAGACACAATAGAGTTGGGGTCTGGTAGGACTAGAAAGGCAAGAAAAATTCTTGTTGGAGATMTATCCCGGAATGGGAATTTTTTTTTTCTTTTTTTTCTTTTTCCCTGAAGGGAAAAAAGGCTTATGAAAATAAGTCAGGACACTTAGCACAACATTTATTTATTCTTCTTTTAAATTGAGATTTGTTATCCTATTACATTCATAAGTTCCTTTCTGTTTTCTATAGCAAATAATGTACCAGCATCAGAAAAATTTGGGTGCTGCCATTTTATTCACCTGTTATAAGATTTGCTGTTTCCAAAGCAATGGCTAAATATTCTAAATTTTCTCTTAATACAAACATTGTGGGCTTTTTAGAAAAAAAATTGAAGGTCGATTTTAAACTTTGAAAATACTGAAATTTGAGTATTCAATCTCCAGCAAGTTCTTTTCTCCTCTGCTTTTCCATTGGCTATCAACAAGAAAGTCCATGAGGCTGAATAAATAACGACAGTTACAAATTCAGGATATGGTTAACAGGATGATGTGTGCAAACCTTGTAGTTCCTTTTTACACATTTCCATTAAAATAAGTTGTTATTAAGTGTCATGAGTCCTCAAAGAACTCCTGTGTATGAGATGTGTATACAGCACTTGAAAGTTGTGTTGATGCCAAATAATATAGGAAGTTCCTATTAAAAATTAACGCCATTCTCTGCAGAGTAGGGCACAGAATGTACTGTTAAGCCAGGGATACTGTTCCATGACTGCTGAGTTTTCAATGTATTATCAGTTGAGATTTCTGAAAAGCAGCCTTTTACCATCTGCTAATAAATTATTTCTATATGACTGTTTTTCTAAAACAAGAGAATGGCAACAAATTATGAATGGTTAGTAGTAGAAGGTCTGTATCTTCTCTAACTGCAGGTTTTCTCAATAATTGTCAAAATGCTTTTATTGTTAGAAAGCATTAAGTAACTTGCCTCTGCCAGTTGAACGAAAGTCAGCCCCAAAAACCAGCCCTGATAAGCAACACAAAACCAAGGGAGACCTTGAAGGCAAAGAAATATGCAGATATCACCACAGAAAATCAACCAAACAAAACCCGCTAAACCACCACGACAAAAAAAAACCCCAAATCAAACCAAAAACCCCTCCCTAAACTAAAAACAAACCCACAAAACCAGACACACCCAACCCCCCCAAACAAACAAAGAAACAATAAAAAACACCAACAAAAAACTGAAACCCTTTTCTTTAGGGGAAACGTTCATTCCAGACCATTTTCTCCTATAATTGTCTCTAAACCGGGACAGGCGTGGCATAGTAAGTCTATCAAGGGCCACCTTACTTTCTATCCATAATAATTTTAGTGTTTAAAGAAAAACTTCAGAAGTCATTGGTGGATATTTCTCACCTCTTACATTCTTTTATGGTGTATGAGAAAGTAACAAATGAGGAAACTAATCTTGCAGTATTTTTCCTGATTAAAGTGGCTTTTATTCAGTGCCATACCTGTTAGAGATACAGAACTGAAAAACAGGTCTGAAATGGTAACTCTGACATTTGTGTTACAGTGCAATAATAGTTACTCTTGTCAGGGAAGCCTAGAGAAGTGAAAAATAGAGGTGCGTAGGTAGTTTGTGCCTGGGGTAGCAGGGTGGGTAGGAACTGTGTTATTACCTTAATAACAATTGAAATCAAGTAGGTGTTGTAACTTCAGGTAGCTCTTTCTATTTTATTAGTATTGATGCTCTTCAGACCCTTCTTTCATTCTGACAGAGAGGTTCTGTTTTTCCTCTTAAGTCTCCATGGAGACTTTTTGGAGTTGAAGTTAGGAGAGGTTATGTACACACAACGTTGTCTTGTCATCCATAACTTCGCCGTTCTCTAAACTAATCCCAAGCATTTAAGTGTATGATGCCAYGATTGCAATCCTGTATGTAAGAAAAGACATGCTGGAGAGGAGAAGGCTATCTGTCTTGGACAGTATTTTTCTGCCATGCTCATTTTTTGGTGTCAGGCTTCTGACTGATGCCAAATGCTGGTTGCATTAGCAAAGTAGCTTGCAGTTTGTAAGTTCACTTAAAAGCTCTCATACGTACTTCAGTTATTTGGCATACTAAACCAGAAAATCAGATAAGGAAATTTCAAAGTGCTAGTACTTTGGCTAGTAATAGTGATAAAACTTTTTACTTTGGCAAACAGATTGTTTGCAAGATAGTTTTTTGTTTTGCTGACAATATTCATCACATACAATACCTGTTAATTCTTTTTTCTTGTGGCACAGGCTTGCATGTTAAAATATCTTTTATAGAAGGGCCAGCGGAAACAATTTTCAGTGTATTATGAGGCATATTTCCTGAATTCTGAGTCTTAAGTTTACAATTGTTTATTTCAAAAACAAGATATACTAAACTATATAATTCTAAAATATATGCTGTGTGTGGATGTATTTTTTTGGTAACATCTGAAAATATTGTTATTCTGAACAAGTTAACAGACTGTAGTAAGTTTTTTTTTTCCTCCTTTCATGGTGCCTGTATCAAGAATTCCAGTAGAAGAAATGTAGTTTGTGTAATTTACCTATACTGTGAAGGGATTTTTTTTCTTCAATCCTCCCAGTAGCCACCAGTTATGTAGGAAAGGTTAGAAAAGCAAGGAAAGGATAAATCTGAATGTGTAGGGCATTTTCCTGACATTGTAAAAATGAATTCCTTAATGAGTAAAGCAGTTAAACAAGATCATGCAGATCCAGTGAAGAGTAATTCAGGGTTGATGATGATGGTGGAATTATGAAAGCTTCCAGCTTCATATTACATGAGAAATAAATGTGATGTGGTATATTCTGGTTTTCGGTGTATTCATTAACTTAAAAAGAGAGATTTCATCCTGGCTGTCATTGCTGCTGATGTGTTTGGTTGTAGTTCAGTGGTAGAAGAGTTTCGTACCTAATTTGTCAGGTTAAGGAACACAAAGGGCTGGAATTGTGTTGGTGCACAGTAATTTTATAGCTGATGAATTGTCGCTGAAAGAAGCTCTTGTGCTGCTCTGCTGTCCTGGCAATTCTCAGCTTGTGGAAGAGCCACTTGAAGGGCAAGTGTAGGAATAGCCCTTAGGCTTTTTGAGCAGAACACCAAGGATTGGTCTGATTCCTACCAGGCAAAGGGTAAGGGAAGTGGAAAGGTGGCTTATAACCAACTTCCACTTGCCCTCTGGTCCTGTGCTGCTGTTCTGGGGCTCTGGGCCAAGCATTCATAATGTGGAGGACATGCTAGTAAACCACAGTCTTTGAAGAAAGAGAATATATGCAATTTGCAACAATTTGTACGTTTTGTGAGGGAGGTTGCACTTAGTATGTAGCTAAGAAACAAAGTTCTGTTACAGACTTGTTTAACTGTGTATTTTGTAATAATGTGCAATTTGCGTCTCAGTACTCGTGAAAAAATAGTAGAAGTACTTTCAGACATGTTAGTCTCATATGACGTTCTTCATTCATCAGAAGTTGAAATCTTGCATGTCTTTTCCCCTTTCCCCCTAGAAAGTAGCTGTTCCCTTGTACAATCCCAAAGGCATTGTGCGTTCTAAAAAATGTGAGACGTTGTCTTGGGTTGATTTTTGTGCCAATTTTGTTCTGTATTCCTTTTCCGTTGACATATATGGCCAAAAAGATGTTTGTATCTTTAAATGTAACCCGGAAGAAGGAGCAGGAGCTGCTGGGAAGGCGGCGCAGACAGTTTAAAAGCCAGTGCTGCCATGCAGCCTGGGCTTTTGGAGCTCAGCTCTCGCTCTGCTTCTCRCCGTGGGAGTCCTTGCTTACTGCGTGCAGCRGAGTTACAGTGTTGCAGTTTCAGCTAGCTAGGTTTTGTTAGCTTCGGCAGCTCTCCTCAGACAGACCCCCCTCTGCGTCTCCTGCGATTCTGCTCCGGTAGCAATCCCGCCGGGAGAAAAGCTGCGCGGCTCCATCTCGTCCGGGATTCCGGAAGCAAACCGGGCTGGCAGCAGAAACACACCGAGCCCTCTGATCCGTCCACAGGGAAGAAAGGACTGTGGTACRGGTTTTTGGGTTTTCTTTTTGCCACTGTTAAGGGAACGGCCACGTGGGTTTTTCTTTTGTTTCTTTTTCCCGGGGATGGGAGGCGCCATCTTGTCTGCGCCGCGTGGCGAGTTTTTTTGAATATCTAACGGTTGCTCTTTGTCTGTGTCCTGTGATCTAACGGTTACTCTTTATCTGTGTCCTGTGGGCACTGTGTTTTGTTAATAAACTACCTTTTTTCTCTTCACTTTTTTTGCCCAGCATCTATTTCTTATTGGTGGGGAAAAAAATTATCAAATTTATTTTCATTTCAGAGGAAATGTTTCTCTGTAATGTTCTTCTCTGAAAACATTGTTTCAAAACCGAGACAGACGTATTTCTTAAAATTAATTCTTTTGAACTCAGAGGAAGTGTTTACCTCCACTATTTAAATGTTTAAACTTGACTGAGAAACAAAACAGTATTTTAGCGTGATTTGTAGTCTATACATCTTACATGCAGGACTAAGATGGTTACCGGTGGAGTATTATTTTTAGTGTATCAGGACGTAATTTTGCCTGTATTCGTATATTAATTTGTGTTATTTGAAGCCAGTTTGTGTGTCCTGTCTTTGGCATGCTAAGGTACAGCATTAGCTGTTCTCCACAATGTAATTAAATGATTGGAAGTTATTGCTGCTAAGGGAAAGAAAACATCTACCATTCCTCCAGAAATAAAACATAACAATTCGAGCCAAATTAGATAAATAGCCCCAGGCTATTCTCTATAAAATGTCTAGGTCAAATGCCTAARCTTTAATTATGAAACTTGTTGGTATGTATGGAGATATTTACCGATATTTCTGTGTTTTTGCTCTTCAGACCTGACTTAGGTATGAAGCCTTTTTTTTACTGTTACTGAAAACAATAAAACTCTGTGCTGGTATGCACTGGTTTAAATATATAGCATATTTGTGTAATAACCCAGCCTTTATGGGCTTGTTTTCTTGCTTTTTGTAAAATCTTTGTGATGTAAAATATTCTGATGCTTCTACTCATGCAGAAGAGCTCCAGAAGGACTGCTGAAGTTGAATCTGTTGCAGTTACTGTGCAAATTGGAATTAATCCAATAAAGAAATCCTTGAGGTAGTCCATTAGAATCCATGAAGTTGCTAAAAAAAATGCTGTGTTTACGCTAATGAGGAGTAATTGCATCACCTGTAAAACTAAGAGTAGCATGATATTGATGGGAATTTAAAAAAAAATAAAGCTTAAAATTATTTAGAGTGAAGTCCATTCTTTTTTTTTTGCGAAATGAAAAAAAAATGGAAAGTTTAATTTCTTAAGGTAATGTTTATTTTTGAACCTATGGCAACCTTCCTCTTGAATATGCATTGTCTACCTCAAAACAGCATTAGCTCATTCATTCTTTTGTTAATGAATCACTAGAATTATTTATTTGACAATGAGTCACAAAGCAGGTTTGAATGAAACTTATTGAAGAGTGTATTATTATCAAATTTGCTTTACATTTGCTGCAGCATATATTTAATTTGTGTCCACTGAGTTACTGATCCTGGTTTTTTTGCTGCTGCTTCTTTCTCCACACCCTGCCTCATTTTATCTCATTTTCTGAAAGGACAGCTGGAACTCAAACTTACTGCCTTTGATAGCTGTTTCATTTTCTTTTCTATTGCTTTTATGTGATAACTTGCCAGCTCATAATTTCTGTAGATAAGAATCTGTCCTAGCTATAAAGTGCATCATTTACTAACTCACAGTATTTCTTATAAGTAAGTTTAGAGGTAGAAATCATTACACTGAAATTGCCTGAATAGATGTGCAGAAATTTGTGAAAAGCAGAATTTTACAGCATAAAATTAGCCAAGAATGTTACTATTTTTGAAGTCACATTAAAGAAAATATGAGTCGTTAGTGCCTGGAAGTAGCCTGTACTTTGTGTAGTCTGTGGAGGTGTATTATTCAGGTTTAGTTATTATTCAAGGTAGTTTTTAATACTACATTTGTTTTGTATGATACAGTCAGTTTTCATGTGTGTCAGATTTTAGTTACAGGTGTGTTTTGATTTTCAGTAAATTCTGTGTTATCTTCAAGAGCTTTCTTCTGTTCTTCAAACTTGTGTAGTGTCCCTGTGGTAACAGTGTCATGGGTGGGCTCTTGGATGACATTAGCAACCCATCACATCTCTGAAAAGGTTACATTCTGAACATGTAAGTCCAGTCAATAAGCCCCAAAAATATGTTTGCCTAGTCAGTGCAGCATCTATGGCTATTTCTGAAATCACTTGATTCTTGATAGAAGAAAATTGGTCAAGTGGAGTATTCATTGTGGAGTGAAGTTCGTAATGTGTTGAATTTTTCATTTGTCCTACTTCATTTTGTGTGGTTCAAAATGCTCTGGGTAGCTGGCTGGAAGATGTTCTTTGTGGAGTAGTGGGATTTAGTGCTAATAACATGTTCAGTCTTAGAAATTGCTTTGGTATTTGGTTGAGTTTGTTGTAGATTCTGTGTGATTGTTTGGTGGTTTTCCTTTTCAGAAGAGGAAAAACACTAAAAGTCAAAATAAAATAACAGAAAAATTTCAACACGCTTGAACTTTTATGGGTGCCAAGTGTTTATGCATTTTATTAACTGGAGTTAAGTTTTGGTATGAGTGTGTGTCTGCATAGGGATTTTTCTCCTGAAAACCTATGAACTAAACAAAGTGCAATCAGGCTGAACTTTTTTTCCATTTTCATACCCTTCCTTTTGTTTCTCCATCCACTTGTCAGCATGTACAGGATCCAGCACTTGAGAAGTGGAGCTGTTTCTTTGTAGGTGTGACATTTGAATTTGCTCTTGCTAGATGATATCAAGAAGCACAGCAACAGCCTCTGCTGCCCTCTCCTGCTGTGTTTTCTGGCTTCTGTACTTGGAAAAGTCAGTAACTTTCAGGATGGAGCCAGGACAAAATGGGCTTTCATCTTTGGAAATTGAGCGGATAGAGAGTTCCATGCACCCTGATGCTCTTTTATCAAATTGAGATATTTATAGCTTAGTATGGGTTCCCCAGCCTCTACCTCACTGTTATGGGCTGGGGAGAAAGACCTCAAACATTACTTGGATTATTGTGAGGGTGAATAAAAACCATTTGAAATTCTTGTGATAGTTGTGGTGGCATAGTTTTTTACATTTTAAGTAGGCTAGTCTTGTATGTTCATGTCTCGGTTTGAGACCATGTTTTCAGAGAAAAAAACGTTACAGAATAAACGTTTTCCTCTGAAGTGAAAAAATTTATATTTTTTTCCCACCAATATGAAATAGAGGTTTGGGCAAAAGTGAAGAGAAAAAGAGTAGTTTATTAACAAAACACGGTGCCCACAGGACACCGATAAAAAGTAACTGTTAGATATTTAAAAGTCCAGGAACACACTCCGCCCCCTCCCCTAACAGTTGCTCAGCCACGTGGTGTGAAGAAAAAGGATGGCGGCTCTTGTCCTCAGGGAAAAAAAGAAACAAAAACAAAAGGAAAAGTCCATGTGACCGCTCCGACAGCAGTGGCAACCTGATGGCAATCCTCACTGTGGATGTAACAGAGGGCTCAGTGTGTTTTTCTGTCATGGAGCGGCGCCGCTTGTCCCCGCCGGCCACCGAATTGCTCCAGAAGAAGAATCACAGCAGCCACAGAGGTGGTGGCAGTCCAGGGAAAAATTGTTTGCCCAAGCTAACAAACCCGAGCTAGCTAAACGGCAACARTGTAACTCCACAGCACAAAATGAGCTGAAGTCCAAAAAGCAAATTGCTGCACGGCAGCTCCAGCTTTTAAACTGCCTGCACCGCCCTGCCCCTTCTTCCGCATTGGATTTAAAGACACAGGCAMCTTTGGGCATACAAGCTGACGGAATATAGGAATGCAGGATTGACACAAAAATCAACCCAAGACAGTTCAAAAACTTGTAATATGTTTTTTTTCAATTCTTGGGCCACAGGTAGTAAAAAATCACCATAAATACGTCAGTGATATAAGAAAGAAAGATACTGAGTATGTATGTTTSTAATTGGGGTGATCTAGACAACGTTTGGCCAGATGCAGTCTAGAATAACGGTTTACTTTYCTTTTAAAAAAGCCATAATCTCTCATTTCACAAAATATTTCCATATCTGATTAAAATGAGGGAAATTATATTTATTGAAAGGTTTGCGAATGAAAATTCTGTGTAAAAATATGTAATAAAGTACAAAAACTTCCATGATAATTCCTTCTCTGGTAATTAATTGCAGTGAAGATAGTTGGTGGGAGTACTAAAGAAGGGATTAAAAGTATGTCAAGGAATAAGAGCCTTGTGGGATTTTCTATGTATCCCATTAAATGGTTTAACAGTATTTTAAGGGCTCCTGTTTTGGAGAAAAAATAGACAGTTTGGAGAGAGTGTTTGAAAACTCATTTAATTGATCATTGTATAAATATGGACTGAAAACAACTGGAACTTGGATGACATTGTACAGGGCAAAGAGTACTTGAAGTGCAGAGCTCTATGGGAAAAGTAATGTTTACTTCAGAAAGCATGGGCTGCCAGGTTGATAAAGTTTAACTGGTGTAAATTGCTGTTACAGAAGTACCCTTATTTATGTGAAGGTATCACTAGAATCTAACTGTATAGTGAAACCTTTCTGAATACATTAATCTGAAGTGGCGAGTATCTGTTTGGTCCTTTTTATGCATTTGTCCCAGCCACCTGTATTACAAAATGTTTTATTTATCCAGCATACTTTTGGCTTTCAAGTTCTGGTACAAGAGGCTGCAGCACACTTGGCTAATTCAGAAGGCATGTGTCTCATGTGGAAATTGGTCTGAAAATCCTGAAAATAAAAATACCTTGTAAGTTGTTATCTCTCCTCTAGGGAACATTGTAGGTGCATTTATGATGTTATCAGTAGCTATTGGCAAGTGCTTGACTATGATCACAGGATCTGGCAAGTGTTTGACTGAGATCACAGGATCATGTTCTTCCCACAGCAGAGACAAGTTTGTTTTCCTCTGTGCTGCAGGTGATGAGGACTTCACTAAAGGATTTGGGAAGGCTGTATTCTACAGGAGGCATTGAGTCATGTTGGGTGTCTAGTGCACACTGATTGACTCTAATTTCCTGAGTCTAATTTGGGTCAAAACTCATTCCAGAAGAAAAGAGTTTCGGTGTTCTAAAAGTAAAGTTTGATAACAGCATGTTTAACTCAAGGTGCTTTGCTGCACAGTTTGCCAGTGCCTGTTGCTTGGAGTGCCGTGTCCAGTTCTGGGCTCCTCAGGGCAAGAAACACAGAGCTCCTGGAGTAGGTCCGGGGGTGGACCTTATTAAGGGACTGGAGCATCTCTCTTATGAGGAAAGGCTGAGGGAGCTGGGCCTGTTCAGCCTGGGGAAGAGACAGCTAAGAGGGCACCTCATCAATGTCAGTTTCTGAAGGGAGGTGATAGGGGATGGATCCAGGCTCTGCTCCATGGTGCTGAGCAGCAGGACAAGAGGCAGCAGGCAGAAACTGATGCACGGGAAATTTTATCTGAACATGAGGAAGAATTTCTTACTGTGCAGGTGATCATGCCCTGGAACAGGCCTGCCCAGAGAGGTTTTGGAGTCTCCCTCACTGGAGACTTTCCATAACCATCTGGACACAATCCTGAGCCATGTGCTCCGGGATGACCCAGCTCAAGCAGGGAGATTGGATGAGATGATCAGCAATGGTCCCTTCCAGATTGACCATCCTGTGATTCTGTGACAGCATTCAGTAGGTTTAGGACAACCCTGAAACTGAAAAAAATCTGCACTGAATTRAGGTTCTGATTTGTGAGGAAGGATATCTTGGAATGGTTCGATGGCACTTGCAGCATGCACAGGAATTCTTGCCTCTTTGTAGTTGTGTTGATCTGGAAGGATACATTTAAGAGCAGTTGGAARTAATTTGGCAACTTGATGTTCAGACTGTACTACACATGCAAATCCCACAGGATTTCAAAGTTTGGGCTTTTGTACTTCAATATTCTTTTGCATGTAGTGGCAGGGTTAGATAATAGCACAGTACTTGAGTTTGGAGGTTGTATGTTAAATATAGTGGTGCCTGTAGCCCCAGGAGGTCTTCAGTGATAACCTAAGTCAGGAATCTGTGAAATAGTTTGCTCAGATTTTGATTTTAGTGTTTTAAAAACAGAAGTGCCACTTATAATTGAAGATTTATGGTGGAGTTTGAGTTTTGTGATAGCCATCTGAATAAAAGTAGTTGAATACACTGTAATTAATATGTGGCTCTGGGTAATGATTCTGAACACTTCAACATTTCTATGGAGTGTAATGATTGTGATATATGCTGAATACAGTTAATTGTAATTATTGTTGACTTGTACATTTAGACACTCATGCATGGCCTGTAGATGAGATAGAAGGTGTGCTACAGCCAAAGCCAGTAGTGGGATTGGATATGGTAGTTTGCCTGCAGATGAATGCTATTTTTTTTGTTTGTAATAGCATAATTTTAATAGTAACAGATCTGGTGTTCTACAGTTCTTCACCATTTTGCAATATGTGCATGTGGATTAGTTACAAAAGTGAAGCAATCCTGGCTTTTCCTAGTAATTAATCATTTGTAGCACTCTTGTGGTTTTCTTCAGTATGCATGGACTAACAGCTTAGAGTTTAAGATGATTTTCGCCTATGTCAATGCTCTTTATATGCAGGTGATACCTATTTCTGGAAGAACTTTATGGTAAGTTTTTCCACAGTTGAACTCCTGTCCAGTAGGTTTAGGACTCCTAAACCTACTTTAGGAACTCCTGTCCAGTGATTTTCCTTTGAAACAGTTGGAGTTTTCATTTAGGGAGGTAAGAGTGGCTTTGGTTTCTTTCCTAGACTAGCTTTTTTTCCCTCAGTTCTCTTTTTTTAATTTTTTTTTTTTTTAAATGTTCTCTCTAGCAACTGCAGTTTGTCACTGATAGATAGGCAGCTTTCCCAAATGAAATATTTAAAATTTAGACATGTAACACAGATATTGCTGGAGTGTGCCAGAATGAAAGAACTTACTCTGATACATCTGGTTCTGTTTCAGTATTGCAATTCCTGTAGGGTTCAAAAATAAGAACAAAAGGTAACAGAGAACAGCAGAGCAAGAACAGTTGTCCCTGGTTGTAATTCTTTTGTCCTTTGTTCCAGAGGAGTAAAAATTCTTTTGGGTATGGTTGATAAATTTTTTCTATGGAGTTGGTATACAAACAGAAGGCGGACTTCCTCAGACCTTTAATAACAATATTTCTTTTATAATGCATTTTTCATTTGAACTTCTACAGAATTTTTAGTTCTGTGTTTGAATGTGGCTCACATGGATTTGAACACACTGCTTACAATTGCAAACTTGAGAAAGGGGAGTATTTTCCTTATACGGGCTCTCTAGATGGAACATTCATGCTCCATGTGTGGAGAATGAGAAAACACATGGAATGCATCTGGCACGGCTCTTCCTTGGGGAGATGGAGTGTTCCATAGCTGTGAGTTGTTTTCTTTTCAAAGTGGCAGAAAGTTGTTCCATATTTGTTCTTTTTCCAAGATGTTCTGGCTTCCCAAATTCTTCTTTTGCAACTTGAGAACTGACTCCATCTTGTACTCCACATGTGTTGTATCCCTATTACCACGGAGATGGAAATGTCAAGATACTTCACCATTCATCTTCCATCAAAACAAAATCGAACAAGATCTTTACCTTGGAAGATTTTCTTCATGAAAGGGCACTGAAGGACTTGTACATGACCCAAGTTGACGTCACCTGAAGTCAGAGCCTTAAGTAGTGTCTTTAGTGGCAGGCAAGTTTTTGTCAGCAAACTCCTTGCGTGCTGCCATCCTAACAATTCTGTTTTGAGGATATTCCCTTTCTGTCTACATAATAAATTTGGCAACTTGCTCAGCATTGGGTTATTCAGTGAAATCCAGGAAGACACAGTTAACGTGTGCTTGAAGTGGTGTGTTCTCATGCCTTGGATGGCATGGCTACCTGTGGCAGGGAAATGCAGCTAAGAAGCCAGAATGGTGACAGTTGTCTTCTTCATTCCCTGAGAATTTTAGATTTGCCTCCACAAAACCCGTTTTCCTTTTCTGTTCCTTACAGACCAGGCATTCAGCCAGCGTACATTTCTTACGATACACTTTCACAAAGAAAAACAGTAAAAATTTACTTTATTCTAGGCAGATTCATCTTTACTTTTGCAATGAAAATTCCTCTCCATCAAGGAATTAGTATCTCAGAACCTTTCCAGTGATTTGTCAGAACCATTCTTTTATTCTTGGGAAAGGCGTACTGCAGTGATTAAACTTGCTTAAATAAATAGGAGATTCTAGTGAGGAGGAGTCCTTTGGTGTGGAAATGGAACCATGCTTTCTAGTCATCTTTTATCATCTCCCTGCAGCCTGGATGTCGTTGCCTGTAAAGGAAATCTGATTAACATCCTGAATCTTCTGTGGTGGGTTGACCCTGGCCAGTGGCTAAGCCCCCACCCAACTGTTTGCTCACTCCTCTACTGAGATGTTGGGGAGAGAATCAAAATGGCAGAAAGCGATGGAAAGCTTTGTGAAAAACAGGTCCTTGATGCTGTGCAAGCACTGCTGAGTGGCAGCTCAAGGTTTGGTTTTTTATAAACACTGGTGGTTCAGTCACATGTCTAAAGACAGCACCACRCAGGCTGCTATGAAGGAAACGCATTTCATTGCAACTATACCCACTACATTGTGTTCCCAGAACTCTCCAGACTGTTACTGCTCTTCTCACAGAGTAAGTGGGGAATACCTGCTTTTTAAGGGGTGAATACTTGCTTTAATCCCTCCTCTTAGCTAAACCTTCCAGGTTCAGGAGCATTTGCAGCACAAGACTGATGGTAGCAAAAGCGTTTGTTCCTTTGCTTCAGTGCAGTTGGGCTGTCAGATAATTTCACGCTGCTTTCCTGCAGTGACCAAGATGTTCRTCTTTGACTTCCTGCCCACTGAAACCAGACAGAATTACTTCTTCTTCCAAGTTGTCTTCAGGGCATTTCTTCAGGAGTTGTTAGAAGAGATCTAGATCATACCGGCCTGTGGAGTTAYCTGTTGTGCAAAAGCTTAAACATTGTACTAATATATGTTGCGGGGTAACTGGATGGGTTCTTGGTTCCTGAGTGAGCAGAGGTTTACTTCCTATAACACGGATTGCAGTCTAAGTTTGGTTCTGTGAGTAAGTATTCAGCTAACCGCCATGGTAAATCAGTTTGTCCTCTTTCTGAAACAGATGACCTATTTATGTTATGTGACTCATTGCACCAAATGTTACCTCAGATGACTTGGAGTATCTGGAATCGTTCTGAGTCCTCCTGACAAGCATTCCTTTGGTGAGTGGGTCAACATTGTTCAGATTCGTTGTCATAATACTGTTCAGCACTTGAACTTCCCTGAATCCTCCAAAGAAGTGACATCAGATGTGTTTCGTGACAGTTGGGAAGCTCATTTTCAGTGATGTTGTGCAAGGTCTGTGGTCTCAGTTGGAAAAGATGGTTAACGTCAATGCTGTGAGGCTCTGCTCTTTTGACAGTGGGTAGGCAACCTCACTGCCTGTTACTAGACTGGCAGGTAACATAATGCAGTCATTTCTCTTAATAAGCAAATTGGTTTTTGGGATAGGTGCATGGAAATTCACTTGACAGCAATTCACCCAAGTGAAGCTTCAAACTCTCGTGTAAATTTGAGATGTCTTGTTTCTAAATCATGAGCAGCAGATTTTAACTAGAATGTAGAAAGTGGGGTATCAATCTGTTTTCCTTCCTACAGCAACTGGAGGCTCTTCTGCTCCTAAATGAGTTCACAGCCAAACGTTCTTGGATATGCTCCCAATTACATCAGGGTGTCTGGCCATATTTATGTTCTTCTGGTTCTGTTGTTACAAATCTTTCTAGGTCAAGGAAAAAMAATATATGTCACTGATAATCCATTTTTTTCAAATATAGGTGAGAACATTTTTATATTTAGACCTTCTGCTATTTTTGTTTTGTGTGAAAGAGTAGAGAAAATTCAAAGCCTTTCTTAACCTTGTGGTCTTTCACATGTGTTTCCTGATACTATGTGTGGCGTGTAGAAGTCTGTTTCAATTCCAGTAATTTGCCTTACTCTGTGTCAAGTAATGGAATTGTGAGGCTTTCTATGAGTTAGAATTCATATTCGGTCATTTAATTGACATCCTGGCAGGACTTCAGAAGCATGTTCCTGGCTGATGTTTTCTTCAAATCTACTGCATTACTAAAAACACTCTGGGAGAATCACTATGTAGTACCTGTCATACCACTGAATTCTTCTCTGTATTTTATATGTGGCCTATATAAGAATACCACAAAACTGAAGAGAATTGTTTATTAAAGAATCTCTGTTATTAGGCCAGAGATGAGAGCAGGTTATGGCAAGAATTGTTTTCTGTGGCAATAGTATTAATTAATAAAAATGGCTTTTGTAAGAGTTTATCTGCATAGGGACACAGGGACTTAAACCCTTAGTGGAGATATTGCAGTTGGACATAAGTAGCTGTAGTGCTGTCAGTTTTGGTGTTCAGTAATTAATCTTTCACTGAGTATGAAATGGGGATGTCCCTGTTTTGACAGGTCATCTGTCTTTGGTTAGAAGTGTTGTGATACTGCGATGGAAAGTATTTTATAAATTGAAACATTAATTTTGTGTTCTGACATCTGGCACAAGGAAAATGTCATTTGAGAGCAGCTGTTAGGCTGAAGAAAAATTAGTAGTCAAAAACTTTGAAAATTAAAGTCTCTCTTTGAATGTGATGGTCCAATATAATGATGTATTTAGTAGGCAAAAAAAAGAAAAAGTGGGAGTGATGAACTATTAGCTTTTGTCTCGAGTCACCCCTGACAGCAGAGCGCTATGGGTGCATCTTCTTACACCTCATGATGTGGCCATTGCTGATCCTACTCAGTTTTCTGCCCTGAGGTTCAGGCCTTCATCTGCAGTTGGTGTGGGATAGGTATTTTAGGTCAAACTAATGAAGTACCTCAATCAGTGCTGCAGCTGTCATTATGAGATTTGAAATAAGGCTTTGTTTTTGAGGAACTGTAGTAGATGATACAGATGCTACTCCTTTATATAAAGTTACCAGAAGTAAAATGTTTCAGACCTGAAGCTGATACAATTCTGTTCTCTAACAACAAAAAAAAAWTTAGTAACCACTATTGGATCTGTGTGTACATGTGCTGTTGCATTTTAACTAAGAGGATCTCACCTACTAAAGTTTGTAAGATCAAGATAATTTGTAGAAAATGAAAGCTGAGGGATTTTATCTTGTAGCTTCCTCTTACCTATGAGTACCTAAGCACTGCATATTAAACCTGAACCTTGCATTTTTATTTCCTTTCTATGTTTAAAACAGTGCATTCTTGCATTCCTTCCCCTTGACTCTCCTTAAGAATGATGGAATCCTAGAATGGTTTGAGTTGGAGGAGACGTTAAAGGTCATCTACTTCTAATACCCCCACCATGGATAGGGACACCTCCCACTAGAACAGATTTCTCAAAGTCCCATCCAACCCGGCCTTGAACACTTCCAGGGATGGGGCATCCACAGCTTCTCTGAGTAACCTGTTTCACCACCCTCACAGTAAAGAATTTCTTCCCAATATCTACTCTAAGATGCTCTCTTCCAGTTTAAGGCCATTCCTCCTTGTCCTGTCACTATGTGCACTTGTAAGAAGTCCCTCTCCAGCTCTGTTGTAGTCCCTTTAGGTACTGGAAGGTACTATTAGGTTTCTCTGGAGCCTTCTCTTCTCCATGCTGAGGCCYAACTCTCTGTCTCCATAGGAGAGGTGCTCCAGCCGTCTGAGCTCTTTTGTGGCCTCTGGGCTCACTCCAGCAGGTCCATGTCCTTGTGTGGAGGGCCCCTGATCTGGATGTTGTACTCCAGCTGGGATCTCAGGAGAGCGGAAGAGAGGAGTAGATTTGTTTCCTGTGGTCTGCTGTACACTCTCCTTTTAATGCAGCCCAGCACGCACTTGGCTCTTTGGGCTGCAAGTGCACATTGCTGGGTCATGTTGAGCTTCCCATCAATCAACACTCCAAAGTCCTTTCTGCTCAGGGCTGCTCTCAGTCCATTCTCTGCCCAGTCTGTGTCTGTGTTTGGAATTGTATGTATTCTGTTTAAAACAGGAAAAAAAATAGCTACTTTGTAGCAAAGACTACTCTTAAGAAATAGAGTCCAAACCTACGCTGCAAATATGTGCATTTTGTACAGCTAGAACTGTCCTCTGGTGCTGTGCTTACTCTTCCTCATGGGATGCAAAAATCTTTCCAAATTTTTTTTTGTCTCTCAAAAATGTACTCTCTGCTCAGTTATCGTGGGTCTGTGTCTTGGTGAGCCCTACGTTGAAATGCATTTATCAGCCAGCTCTGGGAAGTGCTTTGCTTACTCTTTTGCAACATTGCATTCCCTGTTAATTAGGTGTATCCGACTCTGTGGTGCCTTTGAAACAAGTCAACGCTTGAGAAGACACATTTGGTCCTGTACAGTGACAGTTTTTCTCATCAGCATAATTTTCAGGTGATTATTCACACTAGTAATCTTATTTTATCATTTTTCAGAGGTAGAATTTGGTAGGGGTAAGATTCCTCTTGCAATCTGAATGTTTACTTGAAGTCATTCTGACAGGGTCTAAATAATGTTATACAAACCATTGTAATTTTTCAAGCAAAAATATTCGTGTTCTGTTCAGTGATTGTTAACTAAACAAAGTGTCATGAAAGGAAATGACACTAGGAAAAATGACACTAGGAAAGTGTCATTTTGCATAGGTTTTGAGAATCCATTTGCTTGTCATTGTTTCCACTTTTTGAGATACAATAGGCATAAAATCTTTCCTTTTGGAACGTTCTTTTCAATACCTTTCTATGAGACATTTCAGGGCTCTTTACTTTTTGACTGCATTTGAACTCTGTGACTCCCTCCCTCAAAGAAAACCACTTGTTCAGACCATTGGATACAAATGTGAGCTTCAGGGGAAGTCTCATTGTCTGCCTTAGAAAAATGTCTTTGTCCAAGAGTTTACAATCTTTTACAACACAAGACCCAACCCCAAACTTTGTGTATGCTTATTCCACCTGTGTATCCAGCTACTACTGATCTTGCTCTCCCAAACAGAGCAGATCTAATATTCTGTTAGCTTATGCACCAATGTTGGAAGAATTTGTTGAACTCAAGACACTGTGAGATAATTTTTCCCTACTCAGAATAAGCAATACAAAAGTAAATGTGATGATGGATTGAATTTGGTAGCAATTTAATGCTGTATTTCATGGTTTGTATTCCTGTTTTGTTGTACATGTGTATATAGCTGAGAGCTGAAGGGAATGGAGAGAAGCTGGTGGACTGACACAGTGTGCACTGCAGAAACCTCATTTCCTTAGGAAATCAGCTGGGGTAGGGTGACGATATCCTGTTAGAGCCAAAGAACTCAGGGTCAGGAGATGCTGAGCACTGACTTCTGGGCTTCCCAGTATTTTGGGAAGGAAGGACACCAATAGAGAAAGTGTGCAAATATTCAAAGTTAGAAAAAGCTTCCAGTGTAATAACCATGCTGTTGCACACCAGACTGCTGTGGAGCAGGTAAAAAATTTATCAGAGCCATAGACTGAGATTCATCATGGAATCAAGGCCTTTAAGAATTCAGACTTCAGTAGTTTGTTGCTCACAGTGCTACTTGTTCTTCCTCGTCTCACCCAGGTTTTCAATTATTTGTTTGTTTGTTTTTATTACTTTGTTTTTTGACTTGTTTTTTTTCCCCCTTTAAGCTAAATTCTTATTGAGCACTTTTGAGAATGAAAATAGAACTGCAATATTAGGGAACATCTTCAGACTTTTGTAGAGGATTTATCTGCAATTTTCCTATATTTTGTAGGACCTGAAAGGGCTTCTTAATTTCCTGATCAGATATATGGGTTTTCAAAATAAATAATTTATTATGGTACTATATATGGCACTTCAAGTAAAATTGCTTTGAGCATTTTATTTTTTACTTTGTTATGTGACTCTCATTTTTCCCCAGGATGTCATAAGAAGGATTATCTCTTCATATTGGCTTTATGACCTTGTTTATCAGTGTTAACACAAGTGCGAGTGAGGATGATTTAGAAAAAACCCAAACCATATTAATATTTTCAACATAATGCAGTAGCATATTTCCATTTGAATGGGCCTGAATTTTGTTTACTTTTGTTATCTGTATCATGCTGTTCATAGATTTAATTATGACTTTTTGTGGCTGTCACCAAACATGATTAAACACTTCCAGGAGTTATTTTGTGTACCTGAACAAGTATTGTACAGTCAATAGAATAATAAATGTGGGATTCCCACCCCATGGCCCCAGATTATCTTGGTATACTCTGCTCCTTGAAAAAAAAATTACATAATAGGAAAAAAATCCAACCCATTGTAGAGGATAAAACATAACTGTACTTAAAATGAAAAGTAAACCAAGTGTTTCAGCATGTATAGGGTATGCTTTAGTTACTGCATTCAGACCTGAATCTTCATATTCAGGAATCCTGTAAATAAATACTAAGACAGAACAACTGTTGTAGGTAGTCTCCCTTACCTGTTACACCTCTGTAAAGAGATTTGGAAATACAGGTTTTGGCACATGAACAGACTTCTTAAGAGGAAATGTAGAAAGCTTTTTCGTGAAGTTGTTTCTTTGCTGAATTTTAGAATATTAATAGCTTTTCTTTATACTCTGCAAAATCAGATTACAATTACAGCTACTTGCATCTCTGGAGAGTAGGTGTCTGAAATCTGATTCTAACCTTGCTATCCGTGTTTGGTTAAAAAACAACCATACAAAAAATAAAAATGGTAAAGGAGAAATATATGCACTGGCTGTTTGTTTTAATGTATTGTAATTTTGTAACCTGAAATGCGTGCTGACTAACATGTTGAAATAAGAATATTGAAAATGTAACACTGTTTTGGTAAAATTAGAATCATGCAGCTGTGTTCAGGAAATTTCAAAGTGGAGCTTAATTTTTATTCATTTGGTGTATCAGTTATAGAGATAATAAAGATATATCAAATATATATTCCTGGTTGTAGAAGGAAGATGGTTTGTTGAAAACCGTAATCGTATTTAGTAAAAAGAACAGGATTATTTTTAAAGCTGAGCAGCAAACAAAATTTGTTGGAACTGAGAAGCTGCCTAAATATTTTTTAAACATTTAAGACATTGATTCAGAATACAAAGCTGCCTATGGTTTTGGCATCCTGATTTTTATACCTTCCTCGAAAATAAATAACGATTTTCTCCAAGACTGCTGGGAAGTCTTTTTCAGTTCAGTGTGTTCAAAAGACTGTTTGTTTAACATAGAGTGTTTATTTTGAGGTCTGATCTTCCCTTCCTATGCAGAAGCTGGCAAAAGTGATTTGTTTGCAGGCAAAAAGGGGAATTGTCAGTGAAAAGGAAAGTTTGTCCCTGCCAGCTGTTCAAGTTTTTCTACAATTTCATGAAAATTATGCCAGCTGTTAGGTAGGGAGTTACTTGAAAATTATTTAACATTCATTCTTGTTTTCCTGATTGTTATTTTGTCTTAAGGCTTTTGCAAAGCCATGTTATTGTCCACCCAGCAAAAATATACTGTTTCTCCAGGGGTGTGTTACATCTCAGACTTCTGTTTGGAAGGAAGAGTGCTGAGGTGCAGCTGTTACAGCCAAGCTGCATTAATTGTATGATTAACTTATCCAGATAAAATATTGTGGGAATTGGAATCCTGGTGAATGGTGGAGGATGATGGTTTGAAGGAGGTTCTTCAGGAGCAGCTGGCACCTTCATGGGTGTAGGACAGAAGAGCTTTTTAAAGGACAGCTCATGCTGTTACAGAAGTTCCTGCGTGAGCTCTTAAAGACAAGAGATGCAAGGGCAGCAAAACAAGTAACATTTTACAGAACTTGCAGTTCAGAAGTGTCAGTGAGTTCATTGGCATTGCTCACTAAGGTTTTATTCTCAAACAGGGCTTTCAGAATGAGGCAGCACTTTGCACAACTGACAGTTTTCCAAGGATAGTACTGAGTTCAGGGCGTCCGACATGTTTCTTCAGAAGGGTTAGATGCTGGTGGCGTCTTGGCTGACCAAATCACTGTGTGCATCCTCAGCTAGTGCTGTTGCGCTATATCACACTGAGCAGTGTCAGAGGCACCCTGCTGCAGCAGCTAAATAGGCCTCTAACCTGTGCTGATGGTTGTAACATCCCTATTTATTCCCTCCTCTTTCTCTTCGTTCTGCTTCCTTTTCTCGATTTCTTTCCTCTTCTGCTTTTTATGGTAGTTATCTGTTTTCATTTCACTTGGCACTGATACAACTTCAGTGGATGAAGTTTATCCCTAAATGTGAATTTTTCCTAGAAAGCCAGTTTTAGGAGTTTCCTAACTGAGTACCAGTGGCTAATCTCCTTTCAGCAGAAACACCAACTGATTTAGTGGAATGAGATATGGCATGTTTTAACATATTCCCACCTCTCCCTCCCACTTAATTAAAATACAAGCTGAAATATTTTTCTTCCTTTATTTACAAAACATAGAAATGATTTCTGATAGCCAGGAAAAAGGAAGATGTTGACCTGCCTAGAAGAATATCTATTGCATTAGTGGGGAGGATGATCCAGCAAATAAGGTGCCAATCTGAGATTTGGGTGGTATTCATTGAGCTTGTTTCTACACCATTGAGGTGTAGGTCCCTTTCTCTGCGCTCTGCAAATTACAAAAATATCAAAATCAAATAAATATCTAGGTATTCAGGATTTTGGACCATCCCAAGTATTTCAGGTAGTCCTGACTAACAGTGCCAGTAAGTTGGGGGAAGATGGAAATGCTACTTGTTTTTTTTCTCCCTGCTAAGTTCAACAAATTTTTCCTGTTTACAAAGAAAAGAGCCTGAGGATCGCCTTATCCCATTATTTGTTGCATCCTTGATAATATGGCAAGCCTCCAGACSGTTTGTCGTTCAAATTCCCAGGATTGTTGCATGCATCTCTTTGACCTGATTAAGATGAACTGACTCTGAGTTGTGCCAATTATACAAATAGTGTCTGTGGTCACTGTGGGAAGCCCATCTTCATTCCATAAACGTCCCAGCATTTTGTGTAACCTTTTATGGCCATTAGGCTGCAGTTAAGTATTTATTCTCTAGAATAAATTGGGGTTAATGGCTGTTTATGTAAACTTCCATGTCCAGGCTACTTAGATTTTCAGATGGTCATGGTTTGTGATGTGCAGGGGGTGGGTTGGACAGATGTTTTCAAAATTTCATGTATTTTAGACATACCAAATAAATATTTTTCTTTCTAGGTGTTTGATATTAGTTCTCCTTTGGCATCTTGTTCCTGTCGGTTTCAACTCTGACTTCTGTATTGGGACTGAGTTAAAATGGTGATATCTTCTGTAGTGTTTTCTGTCTTCTGGCATCAAGATTTCTGCAGTGATGTTTTTACAGGTACAGGGAGACCTCAGGTATATTTCTGTTCCCTTTTACAGAGATACAAGATGGAACATGAGTTGTCCATGAATAGCATTTCCAAAACACCTAAAAGTGACAAGAATCCTGAATAGTTTAAAAGTTTTGCTGCTTTCAAGTTCAGAACTTTGATATGAAAAGGATTTCACAGCAGATTTTAGTGATGTCTTTAGCATTAGGTCCTGTTTTGAAAAGGATCAGAGGTACTGTGTTCTACCACCTGTCTGTGTATATTTCACACTGACAGTATTTCTAACTGAATATGTGAATTTTTACTTCTGCGTACTTGAAATTATTTAATACCTTTACATGTAGGATCAATAGTGGTAGTTTTAAACCATTTTCCATGGCATAACTACTGATATGCTTTCTATGTGATCAGTTACGTGTTTCTTCTTCAAGCCTGAAAATGATAACCTTTTGTAACAGATCACCAAAATGCTTCCATTCAAAGCTTTGCATGTTAACAACACTTAGTGCTCAAATGCATTTTCATCAGGGGTTTGTAAGTGAAAAGAAAGAGTTTATCATAGTCCTCATTAATTTGGAGTAAGTTGCATTAACAGCTTGCTTCTGGAATTTCAAGGGCAAGCAAGAGATGGCATGTGACCTTTCATGGGGAAAGATTTATATAAGAAGGGAGTTTAGGGGACTAGGGTTCAGGAACCAGCAAATTATGCCAGAATATTAATGTGTTGCATGTTTGTACTGTTTAAGAAAAAGATGGGAAAAGGAGAAGGAGAAAGAGGGCAGATCAGAAGAAGGTAGCTGGGGAAAAAAGTTACTTTTCCCTTAGTAGTTTACCCTTAGTAGTTTTTTTACCCTTAGTAGTTTAAGTTACAGACTGCTTGCTCAGAATTGTTACAGGCTGAAATTTGGGGTTTGGTCTTGGGCAATTCCCTGTGTATGTACTGTATAGGGACAAGAACGTAATGTCTAAAAATTTGAAGCCTAATTTGTTTTGTGGTCAACTTTGATTCTTAATGGATTAAAGAGTTAAGCCATATTAAAGGTAGAAAAACTATTGGATGAGGATGATAATGATTATTTTAACCTGGCACCTTTAGTGAAAATGAAAATGCAATTCATTGCTGTAGGTGTGAAATTATACTTTAGAAAATGGCTGCAATGAAGTACAACTTTTGTACTTCACTTTATATGAGAAAACTTCACTACAAAATGAAAGAACAAAGTTGCAAAATACTTCAGTTGAAATGTAGGAATAATTTCACTTTTGTAGGAATGAGTTGATTAAGATAACAATATGAGTGTTTAATAATAATAATAATAATAATAATACCAGTAGTTTTGTTGGAAATATGTCTCTTGTTACTGCCAGACATGTTTTGTGTATATAATTAGTAATGAGAGCAATTCCTGTTTTACGTGGAACACACTGTTAATGCGCAGTGATTGCCTATGCTCAGCTCACACACACAAATGCTGTATTAAGTAGTTTGTTGTCTGAGTGATCTCTTTAGTGCATTTGAGTTTAAGTGGTTTCAGAAACCTCCAGAGGCTTCTGTCTGATTGGTTTGAGTTCAGGGATCAGTGCTAGCCATGGGCTTTCCACCATGTTTTTGGGCAGCTTGCCCACTATTTGAAAGGATACCAGAAAACAAAAATTCTTTCATTGATGATCCAAAGGCCCTACCTTCTGGCTGTGGCTGGCTGAAGCCATTGACACTGGAATAAACTATTTTTCCAGTTTAAAAACAAGTGTCAGTGTTAATGAGTGATAGTTCACAGAATCACAGAATCAACTAGGTTGGAAAAGACCTTTGAGACCATCAAGCCCAACCTYTGACCCAACACTGCCATGTCAATTAGACCATGGCACTGAGTGCCATGTCCAGTCATTCCTTGAACACCTTCAGGAGACTCTACCACCTCCCTGGGCAGTCTGTTCTGATGTCTAATCAGCCCTTCCAGGGAGAACTTCTTCCTAATATTCTTAAAACCTCAGAAATCTTGGTACRTCTATAAAGCAGATACTATCAGTCACTAGCTGAGGAGGTTACTACTTCTGTTCACTGTGTGCATGTTTTTGATGTGGTGTCACATTTGTTTAATTAGCTAATAATTAATTAATTAATAGAAATTTCACTTGTATAACCAAGGAATGTCCTTTTACTGTTAAGAATTAATAAAAGGGGCTTGGAAGGAGACTAGATACAGAGTGAAGGGAATGTGGTCACAATCTGAAGTTATTAATGGGAAAATCTGAATTATCTTTTTAAATTTTTTCCTCATGTTACCTTGATATTTTTGCAGTTGTCAGTAGTTATCAGTAGCATATATTGAAACAAGGGAGAGTTGTTGAAATCCCATGATCTGATTTTTTCTCTTTCTTCCTGTTGTGCTAAAGCAGTCAAGAATGCAAAGTCACTTGGGTGTTGAGTTGCAGCCACCTCTTGAATGATCTGTTATCTTCACACAAAACTGCTATGCTGAAAACTGCTATGCTGGATGATTTAATAAAAGTCAGCTGAAGGCAGATAGTCTCCATACCCCCTCACCCCAAGCCATGGGATTTAGGGACTTACTTCAATTCTGCTGTCATGTTACTCGATGGRCTGAAAAATGTCCACAGATAAACAACAGTAATTGCAGCAAAAAGTATTAGGAAAATGTGGTGAGCATACTCTACTGGATTTGCTTTATTATTAAATAGAAGTGCAGCTGCTGGGTCTTCCTTGCACATCAGATTCTTTCAAGTGCTCCTGAGTCTAAACTTTTCACAAAGAGGGCAACATGCAATTCTGTATCTTCTGTAATTGAGAAGAATAATTTTTTTTTTCAGATTTATCAAATTACAGTGAACTCTACCTTATGATTGGAAACATAGAAAACTCTGAGTCTGAAGAGCTGCCATAAATTTGAAGGAGTGCAGATTCATTTAAAAAAATCAAAAGCAACTATCCCCCCCAAACCAAGCTGAATTTTGGTGGGATGGAAAGGGTGTTTCCCATCTATCTGTACTGTAGTCAACTTAAGAAATAATGTGAAATAGTTATATTTTATGCAATATAAGTAGATCTGTAAATCTCTATCACAGGACTGTTCTGTGGAAGGATTAACAGTGCTTTTTCTGTTGGTGTTTTGTTTTGCTTTTTTCCCACTCATATCTGATGGGTGTGAATACTTACTTTACTCGTATCTTGAACACAGAACTATTCACTTCATTTTTTCCCTTTAAAATATTGCATTTCTATGATGCATCCTTCAAGTATTGTTCCATAAGCTTTTAAAATATTTTAATCTTTGTCTGTATTTAAGTTGATGATTTTCTGAAGATTCATCTTTACTGCTGTGGGCATTAAGTTTAACTGTTTAATACGTGGGATGCTTTTGAGGCTTCTATGAGCTGTTCTGGAAAGGATCATTTTCAAAAATTTTGAGAACTTGTATACTGAATCAGTTGCACTTGAACTAGAGGCACATAGAAAGCATTTTTGGTTTTTAGGTGTATTCCCAGCAGTGTAAGCAGGCCAGTTCTGGGGACATAAGGAGGGACATCCTGCTGCACCTCTTGGAGGGATATGCTCCATGTGTGTGGAGTGATTTCTCTTTGATCCCAGAGGTGACTTGAAGTGCAAGTTCAAGCACCTAAGAATTTCAGTCTGGCTTTCAGAAAATGTTCAGAGCTACATCATTTTCTTCAGGTAAATTCCTATGGACATTTAGAATCCTTGAAAACAAAATTGATTATGTGCATTAAGGTATAACACTGGGGGCCAGCCTTCTAAGGAGAGTATTCTAACAAACCTGACAACCTCTTGATGTAAAGGAATGAATATTAAAAAAAATAAACCTTCCCCTCCGTTGGAAAAAAAAAAAAAAAAAAAAAAAAAAGTTTGCTTTCTATAACTTGATGGAGACAATTTGTGTTCCTTGTCATACAAGGCAATGCTTCACCATTATGTTTCTATTCTAAAAAAAAAAAAAAAAGAAAAAGTACATCTCTTCATTTTGAATTAAAAGGATCTCCCATACTGTAATGTAGGGAGGATCTTTGTAGCAGTCAAGTAAAAAGAGAACTAGAAGGATGGATAGCTTTAGAACATGATGAAATAGAAGAAATTTTGAGTTACTTTCCTGGATGTCATTATTTATAAGTGTAGTTGGTTGTGTCAGAGGTCTCAATCTTTTGTGAACTGGATTCAGAGTTTTTTTAAAAGTCCCCTGTGTTTCCACAGAGAAACTTAGAGAGCTTACACATAGCAGGGACTGTTTGCTGCTGTAATTCTTTGATACTTCCTTTTCCAGGAAGTCTGGATATCTCTGTTCATCTCAGTCCTTCTGCCCTTTCTTGCTGTTGGCCTCTCATCAACCCTCAATCACAGAATATTAAGTGTTAATATGCACAAACTGGAGAAAATGCTTCTTACTAACCCATCACACTGGTTCCGCCTAAAAATCTTGGAAGATGTAGTGTGGGTTTTAAGATAGCTCAAACTGTAAAGKAGCAGGAAGCTTAGAGGAGGCCTTTTTTTTTCCCAGCGTAACACTGATTTATGCTAGCAGACTTGAGTTGTGTCAGACTGAAAATTGTTTTTTATGGTAAAGTCAGGGGAGTAATGTATTCATTGCTGCTGCTTGGGTGTCTGCAGAGGAGGCAACACATATGGACTGCTAMTACTAATAGATAAATTGAACTGCTTCATAATATCGGAGTACAGCTTTGAGAATTTGACACGAAAATGTTTAACAATTTTAATTTTTAGTTTCAAAATTTTGTGAAAGATTATTCAGTTGGATATGATGGGTCAGCTATTAAAAGATACTTAACATGGTTGCAAATTTTGACTTTCCCATTGATGTACAGACAAACTGGAGAACGAGACCCTGGAGAGCCACCCTGTKGAAAGGGGCATGGGGTCTTGGTTGATGGTAAGTTGTACGTGAGCCAGCAGTGCCTTGGCAGCCAGAGGGACATCCCTGTCCTGGGGGAATCAGGCACAGCATCGCCAGCCAGGCAAGGGAGGGGATTGTCCTGGTCTGCTCTGGGCTTGGGTGGCCTCACCTCGAGTGCTGGGGGCAGCTTTGGATGCCACAACACAGAAAAGCCATTGAACCATGAGAGAGTGTCCAGAGGAGGCCACGAGGATGGTGAAGGATCCAYAGGGGAAGCCTTAGGAGCAGTGGCTGAGGGCACTTAGTCTGTTCAGCCCGGAGCAGTTGGGGGAGACCTCCTTCAACAACCTCATGAGGGGAAGCGCAGGGGCAGGCCCTGATCTCTGCTCTGTGGTGACAGTGACAGGGCCACAGGGAATGGCCTGAAGCTGAGTTAGGGAAGATTCAGATGGGATATTTATGAGGGAAAGGCTCCAGAGGGTTGTTGGGCACTGGAACAGCTCCCCAGGGCAGTGGTCACAACAGCAGCCTAACAGATTTSAAGCAGTGTTTGGACAACACCGTGGGACATGTGGTATGACTCTTGGGGATGGTGCTGCGCAGTAATTTGGGCTTTGATGATCCTTTTGAGTCCTTTCCAACACAGGATATTCTATGATTCAATGATATAAGAATCTTTTCACCTTGCTTTTCACTTTTACTTTGTTCATTTGTGGTGTATCCCAGAGCTAAAATTCAGGGGTTTAAAAAAAAAAAAAAAAAAAGGTATGATTGTGTCAATATTTACTGCAGGACTTGAGAAGGTGAAGAACAAAATTCCTGTTTGTACCTGCATTCCTATACCATTCAGGATGATGCAGTGCTGCAGTTGTGTATTCGTGGTATTTCCAAAATCTATCTTTAGCACTGTTGCTTCTAAAAAAAGGAACGTGTGAAAAAAGAAGACAGTTGCATCAGAAAAGTTAACAGAAATTGCCAGCTTTTCTTCACATCTTTCTGTGGAAAACCACTGCTGACTTAGGAAAACCAATGAGAAATASTGGCAAGGAACTAGTGTGTCCTGGATAAACCGTATGAAGTTTTAATCTGTAGACTTATTTCAATGTGTAGGCTTCTTTTGGAGAACTGCTTGTTGACAAATGTTTGCTTTCTTTTTTAAATATAACTTTAGCCATTTAATATTAGTTTTTAACTCACTGTTGTTTGTTGAGAGAGACTGGAATTATCAATATTGTCTGTTATTTTGAAAATATTCATGAGAGGCAAAAACTCGATGCAGCTCATGGCTTCATTTCATGTATTGACTCCTTATGTTACTGCTGGAAAATGTTAGGATTGTATTTTTTATATGACTTACAAGACACATTTGAGGAGCCTGTTCTGCCTCTTGTGGTGAAAAACTTACTAATATTACATATATTCTGAAAATATTCTCAAATGTGTGGTGATTTTGATTCCAACAGTTTGCCTTTAAGTAATCGAATTTTGTCTTTCAGCAGGACCAACAGAAGGTTTGGGGAAAATAATACAAAGATTTCCCCAGAAGGACTGGGAAGACACTCCTTTTCCGCAGGGAATAGAGTTGGTGAGTTTGCACTACATTTTGCAGTTTCTAGAGTTTCTTTCAGGTGCAGTTGGAATATGCATCTGCCTTCGTGTAATGATCTGTATTATTTTACCCAACAGGGAATGGGTAGAAATTGTGTGAGTAGCGGGCATAGATAATAGCATTAAGAATAATGGTACCGAACAAAGATAATTCGTTCTGGTGTGCACAGATAAGTAAATATTCCTAGAATATTAGAAAATGTCTGCTGCAAATCTAGAAACAGTGTATTTAAAGAAAAGTTTATTTGTGCTGCTGTGTTTTGTGATCATCCTTCAGAGGGCAAATCACTTTTCATTGTCACATTCAAACAATTACAAATGTGTATTTGTGTATTGTAGATTGAAAAAGAAATTAATATAAACCCAATAAACTGAATGGATTAAAATGGTAAGCAAGGCTGATGTGCAGGGATCTATTTTAAATAGAGAATTCCCAAGGTGCTGCTTCTTTCCCTTGATCTCATATTGTGGGATGCAATGCTAAAGTATATCTTGCTCATCTGGATCAGGGATTCRCTCAATATCTATCTCTAAAAATTCTGAAGAGAAATGAAGGACTGTGGTCATATTCTGAAATAGGTTTCTGAGAAATCAGAGTGAAACTTTTACTGCCGTGAACTTAGCAACTTCTGGGACAGAATGAGCTAGAGGAGGAGATGGGCTGTAGGAAATGTTGCAATAGAAGTCTTTGTACTGTGGGGTAAAATCAGCTGCAGAGGACAAAGCCACTGGCTCTGCACTGAGTTTATTGCACAGATAAAGCAAACAGAGCAAACTTTTGCCAGTCTGGTACCTGTCAGCCAGTGTTGAGCTCCTTGCTGAGCCGTAACATGCCATCGCCATGTGCTGTGTTCTCCCTGAAGGAAGGGCAGGCTTCTGGTGATTGCTGCTCTCTCTCTGGTGTGGCAGAGGCACATTTGCTCACTGAGCTGGCGTACGCGACTGGGCGCTCGTTTTCTCAGGCACTGTGGTTTCATTTCTTCACAGCTGGCACCAGCCTGGTGTTTCAGGGCTGGCCATGCACTCATCACTGGGCTGAGCATGGTTGCTCACACACGTGATGGGGAGTTGCAGCCTCTGTGGGGCACTTGCATAACACCACATTTGGCAATGCAGGCCTGTGCTGAAACGGGGGAAGATCTGAGGTTCAACCAGCAGAGTTGATATTGCCTCAAACAACCACAGAGGCTGAGTCATGGTAAGATTTACACTGTCACACACAAATCTTCCTTACCCTAGCTCCAAGAAAGCAACGGGTTGACTCCCAGGGATGATATGAAATAAATAAGCACAGCTTCTCTGAAGGCAGTGGATCTTAATCCGTGCCCAGGTGCTACCTCCCATGTAAGTTTAATTGTAGGATTTTAGCACTGCAAGAAACACCTTTCTAAAGGAAGATTTTTATGTCTGTCTTAGTTCTTAGATGACTCATTAGACAAAGCCATCAAGAATTTAAACTTCCCAGATAAAACAAAATCTGACCATTTAAGAACATCAACTTAGCCAGATGGCAGAATCAGTCAAATTTTGATGTGCTGTCCAAGTGTAGTAAATAAAATTTTAGTTAATGAAGGTTGAGGAGTTAGAGATGCTAAAGAGATCAAGTATTAATCACTTACAAAAGTCAGGTTTTGGCAGGAAGTTTTTTCCAAGGTTTTGGATAAGTCTAACAAGAAGCAACATTAATCCATGGAAAGGAAAGAAGTAAAGCTGTATTACCATGTTCTGTTTGTCACCTTTTAAGGGCAGATTTGCTATCATTAACGGGATTACAGGTAAATCTTTACGAAAAAGAGATGCAGGAGAAAAAGTACGAATAGAAGAGTTTACAAATGTATATCAGACTGAAGAGAGACATCTATTAATAGCACTTAGTTCTATGAGAGGTTTGAGTTAAAATATGTACTTCCTCTCTTTCGAAAGATCCTTGTGGAATGATATGGTTCTTGTTAAATGGAAAAAAGAGCAACAGTTGGTATCTGAAAAACATGTCAAACTGTCTTCACTGTGTTCTCATGAAGGAAAAAGGCCAAAGTTTTGCATTCCTAATAATAGGATTGAAAGGAGATTTGATGTTTGAATCTTGTCTTCTGTCAAAGGTGATTCTCCTGCTGTGAAAATCTTCAGCTGATTACTGGTGACAATCTCAGTATCCGACTGACCCCCTCACCCCTCTCAACTCTTTTTTAAAGTGAATTCTTTGTCTGAGAATTTGGATATTTGTGGGGTTTTAATTTTTTTGTTTTCAAATAAGATAGGTTGAATGGGGTAATTTTTATTTGCACGTAATGGATGATATGTTCCCAGATACAGGATCACAGAACAGCCCAGGTTGAAAAGAAGCTGCAAATGTGATGTGGTCCAGCCTTTCATGGAAAAGGAAGCATGTCCAGTCTCATCTTAAAAACCTCTAGCATCAGAACTCCACCGTGTCCATAAATGATTTAATGTTTTTTTCCTATTCGTGTTGTTAATGGCATTGTATGAAACAAGACAAGAGGGAAAGCGTAGAAAATACCTCTGCACACCCCAACCCTTCAGATTTTTAAGCTATAGAATGGAAAATGCCTTCTTGGACCTCTTGTGGTCTCTGTAGGTTGTAGAGATGCCATTAGTCCAAGCTCCAGCCAAAAACTGATAGATAAAAATTGATTTTTTGGAGGGCTCTTCTCTTTGCCCTACCCTGTATGCCCCCCATCCTTCTGGGCTTGAATTGATGTGATCAGATTTCTGAGACATAAATTAAGATAATGTAAAGAGTGGAGTTGTGCACATAATTTTAAAGTTAAATAATAAAACCATATAAAATAATATTCTTTGTTTTTGTTGAGCCCAGCTTTGAAAAACAGGCTCCCATGGGAAAAACTGTGCCTGCTGGACCTGCCCTTTACTAAGTGAAAAGGGATCATTTTGGGAGCATCTTCTCTAGGGAAGGTGAAGACCCAATTTCTCCTTTGACGGTATTTGTAGTTTTGGTAATTTGACACAAATATGTAGAGAATTGGGTCATTCTGAAATGTAATTGCAGTTTGAATTTCGCTGAAGGATGTTGTATTTGGTGTATATGTGTTCTGTATTAAAGGATTAAGAGTCACTTAAGCTGTGTCTTATTTTTATGTGAGAGGCATGATAGCTGTGTTATGGTCACAAACACATGAAACTGGGGGTAAACACATTGTCCAAAATTCAAAAGAAATATACTCTAACTTTATTCAAGTCAAGTACTTTAATTTGTCTTGTTCAATGACTTGAGTATCGTGTGGTTGTCAGTGATGAGCAAAGCCATGAGTCTCTGTTGAGGGAACGATGCTATCTGTAGGTCTTGGTCGCTGTGTCTTTGTAGACCTCTTACTTGTCTGCATCCCCTCAAGCTACCCAAAGAGATATTTCTTAACCTTACACTCTTTGCATTTGCCATTTCACTAAAAGCTTCACAGCTTTTAGCTTTGTTCTCTTCCTAACTGAATGCAGAAACTTTCATAAGCCACCTGCAAATTGCTGTGAAGTCTTTTTTCATGGATTATTGATAGTTACAGTAGCTACCAAGGGCCTGAAGACTTTTTGATCATTTGTTAAATTGTGTGATGTAACTGTGAAGAAGGTATGATATTTCTTAATATTGTATATCATATATGTTGAGTGTTACTTCAGAAGCAATACTTCCTCATTTGCTAGAACCTTTTGTGGGCTATTCACAAGAAATAAAATAAACAATTTCAGTTTAGAATCAGCATCTTCAGTTTACTGACAAATAGCAGTCCATCTGCAATTTATTGAAAAATGCAAATCAGAGTGATTTTGGACTTCCATGGACTTCCACTTTTGTGGAAGTAAGCTGGCTTTGAGAGGTAAAGAGAGATTTATACTCATTCTTAAAGTCAATAAAGTATTTGGCTCAGAAAATAATTTAAATCACTGGATTTTGAAAGAATGCAGTTAGAACATCCCAATCTGGTAGCTGCCCCCATGATATTTTAAATAAACATGTTTGGGTATCCTTCTCCATAGTGTGTTTCAGAGAAATTGTTTCAGATGTGACTTAAGTGTGAAAATAATCCTGAAAACTCATCTGAGACATATAGAGCAGTTTAAAATTAGGATAGTCAAACTTCTTGTTCTTGCTTGTAGAAGGCATGCTTGAGAATGTGTGTTGGTTGAATGAGTTAGCTTTACATTTCTGCATATTTTCCTCATTTCTAATCCAGTTTTAATTCCACTATGTAACTTTCTAGACAATCATAATTAGTTATACATCAGAGGAAGCTTTGGTATGCAATGTTACACTTTGCAATGTAAAGTAATTTTTGTCCCAGGGCTAAATTAGCTAAACTAAGTGTCATCTGTATTACTCAGTGTTGGGAGGCTTAATCTTAATGAGGCCAATGAAAGTCATACCTAGAATTGTCTTAAATTTAAACTGGATATAATGTGTTTCTGCAGTTTGCAAGTAGCAGGGAAGGAAGTTTCCCACTGTAACTGGTGGTGGTGGTAGCAGTAGTGTCATGATTTAGTAATTTGCATTTCAAGTATGTGCAAGTTTAGAARTTAACATATATTTCTAGACAAGATAATCACCTATCCAAATAACTACCTAAATTATAAAATTTATTTTTATTTGGTAAAAACTACTGTTTAATACAACCATTTGAAGACCAATTACATGTGTTATGAGAATAAGAGAGAAAGAAAGGCTGCACATACCCCTTTGGGATCTGGAGGGTTGCCTGCTTCCTTCTAAGGGAGGAGTTGGTGTTGGAGTCATCTTATTCCTCCTTTGTGTAGAGCCTTTGCATTTCTGCCGCTTTGATTGGCTTTGGATATAAACTCTTAAATTGATGAGAAGTATGTCTTTTATGAAAACTTGGATTTGACTTTCAAATTCTAACTAAACTGAGATTAGTTAGAAAAAAACCCCAAACAAGTGAGAGTAAAGAATGGTAATTTGAATTATATATGTATTTTTTTTTTTTGACTGACCTAATTGGTCTTTTTCAGATTTCTTCATTTTGACATACATAATTGATGAGTTACAGCTCTACCTCTTACCTCTTAACTGATATTTACTCCTGTTGGAACTTCACAGTTGGACTTAAGAGAAAAAAGCTGTCAAAAAAACCTCACCAAAACCCAGCTCATTTGTCTTCAAAGCTGCACTGAATTGAATACATTTAGAAGTAGGCCAGGTTTTAAAGTAGAAAAGTTTCAAAGAACTCCTAAACTTCTGGAAATTTCCAATGCAGAGTCTCTGGAAATCATTACACGTTCAGTCAGTAGCAATACTTTTCAAATTCAAGTGCAGATCTCTCAATATTATTTTTGTTTTGCCACCTAAATGTAATATGTAAGGCATATTTTCTGAGAAAAAAATCTGATGCTTGAACATTTTACTACTTATTTTAAATAAGACAGAAGAGCCAACTGGGGTTGCAGATTAGACAGTTAAGGCCTGAAGTGATTAAAGTTTTAAGGGAGTTAATCTTTAAATGCTTCAGTCTTAGCTACCTGATCTGTAAGCCAATTTTTCTCAAACATAAATGCTTTTAAGGATCTGAATAAAAAGTTGTATACAGCATTCATTTAACCTTCAGTGCACTTGGTCAGCTGCAGAGGTTTCGGGTTGGTGAGGGGGTTTTGCCTCTCTTTCCCCTCCAACTTTTTTTACCTCTCAAGAGTCATTACATATGTAATTCTTTAGTGAACAACTGGCTGGCAGAGCTCAGTGTAGCGCTTACAAGTGCATTGTGTTGTTTTCATCCTCATATTACAGAGCAGGTGCTTTCAGCAGTTAGTGGAAAACAGGTATCTAATGGCAAAACTACAGTGATTTTTTTTTTTTTGCCTGTGTGCTTCTGGACTCAGTTTACATTAACTTATTACCCTCCGCTAGACATCGTCGAGTGCCATAAATATGGTGTATTTTACAATAATGTTGTGCTGTAAAACAGTTATATCCTGGTTTTATCCTTGGTTTTATCCTTTTGGAATTTCAGCTATTTCAACTCTCTAATCTTTCAGTGGAGTGTATTGAAGTGTAGCCTTTTTTGCATCTATCAAGGTGTTTTAAGATCCACTCACTTCTATTTTAAGTTAAATTCTTCTCAGAACTTCTGGAGGGGAAAGCTGTTTTTACAAGCTTTCTTAAGGAGTGCATGTTTTAAGAATCACAGAATTATTTGGCTTGGTTTTCTTCATTCTTCCTATCTGTCATCTCCATAGATAGTACTTGACTGGGTGAGATGGTCTTGTCCACCTAAGCTTTGTGTGCGATCCAGTGTCTTTCTTACCTCTCCAAAAATTTTTCTCATCTTGTTTAAAAATCAGACAAAAGACTGCAGTGTGGACTTCTAAGTCCTGCTTGTGGGATTTTAGTTTAACAGTCTGCAGAGTAGTTTCTGAGACCCTCAGTTAAGCCATGTGGTGTTGTAACATTTACAAAATGCTGCAGGTGTCTTGGTATTTCCACCTTATAACTTACAGACTTGGTGTAAGGCAAGTGATAAGTCTCCTGAAGACCTTGCTTTTCCTGAAGGCTCTGAATTTTGATTATTAGATATTTTTGATGTTCCTTGTTTAAAAAAAAAAAAAAGGCTCTTGAAATACTCTTGACTAAAAAGGGAGAGCACTATGTATCTCAAATACACAAGATGAAAATGGTCTGTATCTCCACAAACGAAAACTGAAGAGCAGAAATCCTATTGTTTCATATGTGAGAGGAAAAATTATGAGCAATAATTATGGTTTTAATTATTTTCAGTTTTATGAATAGCCTATTTTCAGTTTTATGAATAGGATGTGCTTTGTGTTTGTCCAAAAACATTAATTTGTACATGAAAGTTATGATGAGGTCAAGACATGACTGGAGAGCGACACATGTTTTTGAATAACTGAGCATGTCCTTAACATCAGAGGAAGTTCTTTAGTCTAGGTGACCTATTCCACTTTGGACTAGCCATCTGTCTCGGTTTTGAGACAATGTTTTCAGAGAAAAACGTTACAGAGAAACGTTTCCTCTGAAATGAAAATAAATTTGATAATTTTTTCCCCACCAACAAGAAATAGATGCTGGGCAAAAAGTGAAGAGAAATAAAAAGGTAGCTTATTAACTAAACACAGTGCCCACAGGACACAGATAAAGAGTAACCGTTAGATCGCAGGACACAGACAAAGAGCAACCGTCAGATATTCAAAAAGCTCGCCACGCAGCGCAGACAAGATGGCGACTCCGTCCCYGGGAACAGAAACAAAAGAAAAACCCACGTGGCCGTTCCCGTAACAGTGGCAAAAAGAAAACCCAAAAAAAMCCGCTGTACCACAGTCCTTTCTTCCCTGTGGACGGATCAGAGGGCTCGGTGTGTTTCTGCTGCCAGCCCGGTTTGCTTCCGGAATCCCAGACAAGATGGTGCCGTGCGGCTTTTCTCCCGGCGGGATTGCTCCAGTAGCAGAATCGCAGGAGACGCAGAGCAGGGTCTGTCTGAGGAAAAGCCGCTGAAGCTAACAAACTGAGCTAGCYGAAACTGCAACACTGTAACTCCGCTGCATGCAGCAAGCAAGGACTCCCACGGTGAGAAACAGAGCGAGAGCTGAGCTCAAAAAGCCCRGATTGCGTGGCAGCGCTGGCTTTTAAACTGTCTGTGCCGCCTTCCCAGCAGCTCCTGCTCCTTCTTCCGGGTTACATTTAAAGATATAAACATCTTTTTGGGTGTATATGCCAACGGAAAAGGAATACAGAACAAAATTGGCACAAAAATCAACCCAAGACACCATCACTGAAAATTATTTCAGAATAATTCTGTATGAACACACACCAATATAAATTTCAAATGCAAGCAACGAAAGAGCAGTTTATCTGGAAAGACACAAACCAGTGTACATTTTTAAGTCAGTTAAAAAGCCTGTGAGTGCTGCTCATTCTGGCTTTATAGCACTGTTTTTATGTTGACCCAGCCACACAGAAATTAAATGAGATGTATTTGTGTGCAGTGTCACATCCAGATCTGTCATAATACAAAACTCCTGTTTACAATTGTTCCTTGTGCCGTGGGCAGATGACTGTACCTGTCTAAGTCGTGTACAGGTGTCTGCATTTGTCCCTGTTTTCTCCACAAGCAGTGTTGAGCTCAGCATGAATCAAGGAAGTTTAGCTTGTGAAAAAAGGCAAGCACTAAACTCTGAGATGGCCAGAGTTTGGCCATGAGGAGACTACAGATAAATAAAATGAAGAGGTTAAACTGTTCTCTTTGTCCTTTGAGAATATGGTGAGTGAATGGATTCTCTCAAAGGAGATTTGGTGTAAACAGTAGTAAATGTTTAAATTGATGGAGCTCAGGCTGCTTAAAATGAAAATTTTGAGCTGTGTTATTTGTCTGTAATGAGAAATTGCTTGTGGGAGGCTAATAGTATGGCATGGAAAGGAGAATTGCTTGGATCATCTCCTGAGGTTCTTTTTGGCTTTGTTAATGTAAAAAGCCCCAGATCTCTGTGTGCCTGCTTCTCTGCAGAGAGAGCCATGGAAAGGTACCACACTGGGATAGCAGAATGGTGATGAATGAGGAAATCTGTGTGGATTACCACGGGAGATGCGACCTGGTCTCCAGGGAGATTGTCAGGTGTTTGTCCTCACTGTTAAGTACAGCAAACTTTGTCACCATTGGATCATCTTCCTGTAAATACCAGAGAGAGAGAGAACTGGACAAATGTAACAATCCAGAAAACCACTGAATTGCCTCAGAACCATTTACCAGTTTGTTGTTTAAAATTCCTATGTTTTGTTTCAGCTCCTTATTACAGATATCTGTCAGCTTTCTGTAAGAAGTTGGAACTCCTTTTACTTTTGAAGGGCTGTAATTTAGACAATTTTTGACTGACGTTTCTGGGTTTTTTGTTTGATTGGTTTGGTTTTCCTGAGTGTTTGTGCCGGGAGCTGAGAATTTGTGTGGTTTTGGAGAAAGCCAGCAAGCAAGACTGTTGTGTGTTGAATTTATAACCATATGTCCAGTTGTCACAAAGCAATCCTTTCTGGGGTTGTGCGAAGGAGCAGAAAGGCAGATGATGTGCATCTAATCAAACACAGTCTATTGGGCTGGATACAAGATTGTGAAACTTGAACTGGGTCGTTGAATGTGTTCTGGGAATCGAGAAATAATTTATCTGTGAAGTTGATTCCTATGACTGTAAATCACTTTGGAATGTTTTCTAATAGTTCAGGAAAACAGATAATGGAAAATAAGGGGTATTTTACTTCTTTTGCTGAACGGATTTGTTAATGGTTTGTATTTTGTTAAAGCTGATACTTTTCATGCTAAGAGTTTCTAATCAGTAGTACTTGTAAATTGTTATATTCCCCCAACTCCTCAATTTGACTGACCTTTTAGTTTGTACTTTACATCAACCTTGTTGTGTCTTGATGCAGGTTTCTTCTGCTGGCTTGAATAATCTTCGTGGTTTTAAAGCTTGRCTTCTTAAACTTGAAAACTTTTTTCAAGTCTATGCAGTGTAAGTACTTATTCATAACAAATTATAAAAGGTGTGTCCTAGTTGTGTTCACCAAACAACAAAAAATAATAAACCTCATGATAATCCTTCACAATTTTGTGTATGCTGTGTGCCACAGCTCGTTTTATCATTGCATTATCCAGTTTGAAGCCAAGCAGAAAGATCATTGCAGAGACTTTTTGCTGTTTCCATTGGTGTAACTCCTGATTTCTGTGCTCCATTCAGGGCAGAGGGAAGTGTGCTCCAGGCATACACAGCATCCACACAGGAGTGGGGAGAAAGCAGCTGATTCCAGTGCTTCAGTGTCTGACTGAGGCTGTGCCATGCAGAATCCTTGGGAGAGGACATGGAAGCTTATTACCAAATGTTTTGATTTTTTTTTTTATTCAAGAGTAGCATGTTGGCCTCCAGCACCAACACTAACTGAAGTCTCAAACAGAGCTCAGTTTATGAATCCTGAGGTTGGGGTGTTGTTTTGTTTGTTTATAAAGCAAAGGCTACTTAATATTGTTTCAATACAGCATGTTGGTGCTGGCTTTTGGCTGATTGCACGGAATTGGCAGAACCATTTTCATATACTCAGTTTTTATTGTACAACTTTTTGGGACTGTTGTCTATATGTAACAAATTGGGGTTTTTTATACAAAACATGGCGTTTAGAAAAAGAAGTTTATGAATGAACTTGCAGGTTAGAAGATCTAAAAGGTGGCTAGGCTATTTAGATGGCCCTCTTTCTCTTTTATTATTAGTRATGTGATATTTAATAATTTCTGGTATGAATCTGGTCCTGATTTCAGTATGGTTTGGTAAATGACTATGAGAATATTACTGAAGAATTTTATTTTTGCAAAAGCTAATCAATAAATAATAATTTGCTATATGTTTGTTGTAACAGTAATTTGGGTTTTGTCATAATAAGGTCAAAGTGTAAGGAAATAATGTACTTTTATATGCAAAAAAGGTTTTGAATTGAATGGAAGAAGAAAAATGTAATGTATTCAGATGTAGTTTGTAAGTGCTTACTTTGGGGCTAGCCACCAGTGAAGGGTTTTTGTCTTTGACTGAAATTCTCCTGAGTGGGGTTCTGCCATCAGCATGGCTTCTTGTAATGGATCCCAAATGTGGAACCCGTAGTTTTGCCGGCAGTGTAACTGGACTGCTCCTGGCAAAACCTTTTCTTTCTCTGTCTTCATTGCTTTGTGAATGTCAGAAATAAGCAAATGGAGGCCCAAATCTTCTGAAGTGGTAGATTTTTCAGATGAGTGTTAATGGTGCAGCTGATCCATGAAGTGTCAGAGCTTTATTTAATGTTGCTAAGAGAGACCTCTCTTGGGTATGTTTGGTTGCAGTGTCTGTGTTTTTCAAGGACGCACTGTCAAAGCATCACTTAAACAGGTGCTTTTATTTAGCTGTCATGGATACCAGCATAAACTAAAATGGAATTTTATTTCTCTATTAATAATAGAGTAATAAATGAAGCATTTAAACTGGCTGCTAGTTGAATCTCTGAAGCTTCAGTTTGCAGCTTTGGAAATGAGGCAGTTCAGGATTTATTTGTGGCTAAAGCTGCTTGTATGGTGATGCTTGCAGTTTGTAGTTCTTGCTCAGCCAGCAATAATTAAGTCTCAGCTGTGGAGCAAACCTAGGCAAAGAGAGAGAACACTGACACCTAGGTCTTCTTTTTAGTAGTATTTGGAATTTGTTCTCAAGAGCTTCCCTGACCAGATATCTTGCAGGGCTGTATCCTTTAAAATACCACCTGCTCTCTGCTTCCTGCCCTTCTTTTTGGGTTTATGTTTCTAACTAAGGTACTATGAATGCTTTTGAAGAAACTTATCTGGATTTTGTCATACACATATCCCACATGAGATTGCTTGCTCATATTTACACTGGTTCCTTAACCTTGATGAGAAATTACCTTTTATTTATGTTAACAAAAGGAGATCAGAAAAGCAGATCATGCCCTRATACTGATCAATATTGGTTAGCCTCAAGTCAAAAATACCTTTATTCTTTTTTTTTTGTGGAAAGTATCTATTCTGATTTGAATCTCTGCCAAGTTATTTGGACAAAAGCAACTAGTATGTATATGTATAAAATTAGGAATAAAGCAATTTTAATATAATACATGCTGTGTAGTCACACCTCCCACCTCCAAATAAAATATCTGCTGTTTTACTGAGCTGCTGGTATTTCTGTTGTCGATCTGCCATAAATTGTGGGGAATTTAATACAAGAATTGGCTTTAACTTTCTGGTCATGTCCCACTATACCCTCTCCCTCTCCTTCCCTGGTCTCTGTGTCTTCAGAGCTTAGTTTTAGCTCTTTATATAAGTAAAGGCAGTTCAACACAAATCCATTCTAGTGTGCAAAGCAGACTGGTGGGACACAGTTGGATTGCGTAACTACTGTATTACATTGGATTGTAACCAACCCAAATATGTTTTTAGTAATATAATGCGCAGTGCAGTTATGATTTTGGTGTTTTTTTCCTAGGCTTACCTGTCAGCTAGGAGTGCAGAAAGCATTATTCTGAAAAAAAAGTAAATAAAGTAAAAATTTTCATCCAAGAGAGAAGATCATGTTTTTAGTTTACTGAAAGATCYATGGTATAATGTAGTATTTTTAAAAGAAGCAATATTCCTGGTATGTACATGGCATATGCAGAATCAACCTCACTTCATTTTTTAACTATAGTTTCCTTTTTGACATGTATTATAGCACTGGACAAGAGAGATGTTCATTAAAATCATGGCTTATAAGCTTAGAATGAAGAATGAATTAGATTTAATGTCAAAATAGTGGGATAAGAAGTGAGTATTAAAGTTACAGCGTGCATTCATGACCTCGATGTTTTTAACATTCCTTGAATACCAGATTTGTCTAGTTCTCGGCATCACCTCATGATTATTTGCTATAACTGCATACCAGGAAAGCTTATTTCAGAAGGATTTTCCTGCATTCTGGCCTGGTAATATACTTGAAGAGACTTGTTGGCATTTGCAATTTTGAAGATTTGTTGTTGGAACATTTTCGTATCTGTTTCATGTTTTATATAATGGATTTGATCTCCTTCTCCCAAGAAGTAGAGGAACTGGCAAGACCTCTCAAAAAGTGGGTGGAGAGTACATTCCCCCTCCCCCCCCCCCCCCAATTTAAATATTTTGCTCCTATGACCAATGTGTATTCTCAGCAGCTACTTCTGCATGAGCAGCTTTTCAGCATCCACAGCAAGTTATTGTATTTGCGCCGAGGAACAGAAATTACTCAGAAAAGTTACTTGCTGGTTTGGGTTGAGGCTGAATCATTTATATAAGCACATCTGAAGTTTTCTATTTTGAAATTCAAGATTTGATTCCTGTTACACTTTCATCTTGTTACTTAAAAGGGTGTGTTTTGGTCATTTCATGTCTGAGTGTCTTTCATCCAAAATTCAGCAGCATTTCCAGCTGTGTAGTTGGAAAAGTGACTATTATAATAAATAGATATCTGCAATTTTCTTTGGGTTTTGGTAATACAACTGTGAAAACTTCACATGATTTGGAAAACTGTTTCGGTTTTACATAACCAAAGAGCAATTAAGTGAATGGAAATGCATTAAATAACAACAATTTTGTGAAGTTTGATCAAGCTTGAAAGTTTGGTGATGTTAGTTTTTTGTACTAGTGTGCCTTAGCTGAAGAAAGTAACTATTTGAGTTGCTATGCCTGAAAAAATCATTTTGTAATAATAACTTCTGTGGAATCATATGCAATTAATAAATATATATATTTCATCTTGGTTTAAAATAAAGGCACATCAGTGTTAAATTTAGTTTATTCTGGCTACCCTAGACATAATTTTATTTGTATTTTGTATGGCAAAGTCTGTGTAGATAGTATTCAGTTCAATAATAGTGAGTGTTCAGTAATACGTTTTCCAAAGTGTTTCAATTTGATCCAAGGTGAACAATGATATAATCAAGGAAAATGTAATCAAATGTCAGATTTCTGTGCTGACTTTGGCTTTAGACTGCAAATAGTTTTGTGTGTAAGAGTTCAGCTAAACCACTTAACTCTAGCCCATGAGTTTAAACTGAGAATTAACAGAGATAAAACCTAAGTGGAATGTTTTTATTGAACCATTTCTTGAGTTGTTGAAATGGAAAGGCAGAAGCGGTTTACAAAAAAAAAGAAAAAAAAAAAGAACTTATTTAAAGTTTGCACCTTGTCTTTCAAAATTCATCATTAAGCTTTCAAGAACACTTCATAATTACAGAAAGCAAGAGATTCTTCTCATTCGCTCTTCTTCCTTTTTTAACCTCTCTTTGTAGGATCTGAATGCATTCAATGTTGCAAGTGTTTTTTAATAGTCTGTATTTGTAGTTTGATGATGGAAAAAATGGTTGGAAATGGTTACCTGAGAAGGAATATTTGGTAGAATGTTTTATGTTTTGGTGGGGTTTTTTTTAATGAAACGTTTTGAGCTTATCAACCACTAAATAGACATATTTTCTAACTATCCTAATTTCATTTGTTAAATACGTAGATGTGATATATGCTGAAGCATTTTAGGGTGTGTAGTATAGGATAATAGTTTTCATACCTTTTATATTATTAAGGTGTGTCATTATTACAGCATGTGCACGCCCTCTTATGTCTTATTGCTTAAATATGATAGTGCTTTTAAGCTTTCCTTTTAAAGTATGAATTTACTATGGTGAGTTAGGTAACAGCAGAATTATGTGCATTATTTCACCTATTATGGGTAATGCCTTACGTGTCTGTTGCAAGAGCTCCACTACAGTGGAAACCTTTATTTAAATGAGGTTGAATTTAGTGGTGGTTTCTGAAGGGCATTCGAAGAAGGAAACTTAGTGACTCCTGTATCTTCAGATTACTGACGTCAAGCGTGGCAGAAAAGAACATGCCTTTTCAGTTTCAGTTTCATAGTATTTGATGTCTTGCACTGAATGAAGTAAGAATGGGATGCTCAGGAGTTACCTGCCATTGTTTTAGTCTGAGTTACCCCCTTTTCTGGGTTTTCTTGTTTGAGAGGGTGGGATTCTCTGTGCCAGCACTGATCCAGAGGGAGAGAAGAAAGCCTATTACCTAATTTGAGATGCAATCTAGAAATGTGTGAATGAGATTTGCAAAGTGCACGTACATGTTTCAGAGCCCAGTAAGAGAAACAGTGTGCACAGGGAGGGTGTGTGCTTTCTGCTGAGACTGCAAAAACAGTGTGGGCAGCTGTGAGGGAGGGGCTTCTCCCCTTCTGCTCCGCTCTGGTGAGAACCCACCTGCAGTGCTGCATCCAGCTCTGGTTCCCCAGCACAGRGAGGACATGGAGCTGTTGGATCGAGTCCAGGGGAGGCCAACCAGGATGATCAGAAGGATGGAGCACCTCCTATTGAGGAAAGGCTGAGAGAGCTGGTGTTGTGCAGCCTGGAGAAAAGGCCAAGAGAAACCTGCTGGCAGCCTTCCAGTGACAGAAATGGTGGTGCAAGAGAGCTGGAGGGAGATTTTTTACAAGGGCAGATAGTATAAGACAAGAGGGAATTGCTTCAAACTGAAGGAAAGTGGGTTTAGGTTGGATGTTAGGAAGATTCACTATGGAAGAGGTTGCCCAGAGGAGCTGCCTTCCCCATTGCTGGCAGTGTTCAAGGCCAGGTTGGGTGGGGCTCTGAGCAGCCTGACCTAGTGGAAGGTGTCCCTGTTTCTGGGCAGGGAATTGAGACTTGGATGTTCTTTAGGGTCCCTTCCAATCCAAACCTTTTTTTTTGTTTCTGTGACTTGCTGTTTAAATTTCACCCTAGTAGCAAAATACTGACTGAACAATTTCTGCAAGGCTGTCTTTCTAGTCTGTATGTGCTACCTTCCCCTTCCTTAAGTGTCTGTAGTACTGCTGTGGGAGCAATATGAATTTTGGAAGGCTATGTTTTAAACAGGAATTAGCAGTATTACAGATAAATAGGTTTAGATCTATTAATTCTGCTACCACTAGAGATACTACACTGCCAATAGTTGAGCTGCTTTCCATGGTCATGCAAAAGGAATATGGGAAGATGTTGAAAACCAAGTCTTGGCTTCCTGAGGCTCTTGTTGTGACAACAATGAGTTATAGTGGAAATTTTGATACCCAAGGCCAGAATAAAAGTTGATCAAGCTTATGGTGCAAAATGAACAAGAATCAGCAGTGCATAGTTTGGAAAGGAAAGTAACATATCATGAGATGAGACTCTTGCTTGTTTTGATAAATACACTGGCAAAAGCCACTCCAGGTTTAAGAGGCTTTCACAATGATGGAATGGGGCCAGGTTTTGGGCCAACACATTTGTAACTTCTTAAGGATCTTCTGCCCCTCTCTTTGAAAGTTTTTAAGCTGATTTCTCTTTTGTCCTTCATAATGGTCTGTGGTTTGACTATCTTTTGAAAGACTTCTGTGTGTTTTATACCAACTCACAATCATTTTATATCATTAGATCTATTTATTTTCATGATGAGTAATGAATTATTCTGTATCTATATTATTGATTCTGTTTATAAATATGAGATATCTTGTTCTATTCCTGTACTGGAGCATATTTTTTCCAAGATGGAGATACCCCTCTGACACAATCTTTCCTTGCAGAGACTCTCCAAGGTTTTGGATACTGTTGTTTTTCTCTGTGACTTTTAGTTCAAGTATCTTTTGGAACTGCAGGGACTAAAATGGCAAGTCTTACGGTATACAGTATACATCTACATCCCAGTTCCTTTTCTGATGATTCTAATCACTTGAATTATTTTTTTCCATTGTTACTGTTAAAGTGAGCCAGGTTTCAGGTTCCCTTTCCTGAGTGGTAACAAGAAGTCTGTTACTGCAAATGCATATTTAGGATTCTTTTTTCATGTGCTTTAGATTCCTCTTCTCAGTTAGGAAACGTGTAATGCTTCATTGCCCAATTGCTTGGCATTGTGAGACTGTCTCACGTATGATCACAGAAGACTTTAGTATTAACTGTTCCGGATGCTTTTATTGTTCACAGACTTAACAAATTTGCTGTTGATTTTTTGTGATATGTTCAGAAATTATCTGTAACAAACAAAAACCCAGTAAGTCAATCATCCCCTACTACACATGCACAGAGCCCAGCAGACATCTAATTTGCCTCTCTTGGGGAAAGCTAACCATTTATGCTTACTTTTAAAAATGGATTATTACTTCAAAATAGAACTGTTCTCCTATACTATGACAGTTTAATTTGATGGAGAGGTTTTTTTGGTGAATGTTCTAGCTAAAAGACTTTTTACTAAGTGACTATTGTGTTGAGTACATCCATTTACTTTAGTTGAAGAGCTGTTAATAGATGGATGATTTATGATCTAGCTGTTGAGAAGCCATTCTGATTCTTTTCTAGCGTAATTTATTTATCTGTAGGGTTCTGTAGTTTGACATTTTCTACACATTTGCTACTTGAATGGAAAGATACTGGATAATGCTTTTTATAAACAGGTGAAAAATTTTCCTATTTCCAATAACCCGATCTTGTCTTGTCTTCTGAAACCCACAATTTACAGTTCTCTAATTTTATGTTTTGATTACATGGGATACTTGAAATCATGCTGTCGATACTTTGATTGGCATTTTCCCCACATCTTCTATATCTTCTCCAAAATACAGTTTCATTCTGGGAACTTACCCAGGAACTCTCTAAGGAACTATAACATAGAAAGACTTCTTAGAGAGGTCTTTTTAGTCCTCTTTGAGGCATTTTACCTTTGTTCTTATTGTATCCATTGTCATCTTCAGTTTTTAGAAGCTTTCTCCTTCTGATGCACGTTGAAACATGTCTTTCTAGTAAATTGAAGTGATTGTCCCACTCTGCTCTACACTGGGGCGGTGTCACCTTGAGTTCTGGGAGCAGTTTTGGGCACCACAATACAGAAAAGATGTAAAGCTATTAGAGAGTGACCAAAGGGGGGCATGAGGATGAAGGCCCTTGAGCGGAAGCCATACGAGGAGTGGCTGAGGGCTCTTGGTCTGTTCAGCCTGGAGAAGAGGAGACTGAGGGGAGACCTCATTGCAATTACAACTTCCTTGTGAGTGGAAGAAGAGGGGCACACACTGATCACTGTATGGTGACAGTGACAGGACCCGAGGGAATGGCATAAATCTGTGTCAGGGCAGGTTGAGGTTGGACATCAGGAGAACGTTTTTCCCCCAGAGGGTGGTTGGGCACTGAAACAGCTCCCCGGGGCAGTGGTTACACCACCAGCCCTGCAGATCTTAAGAAGTTTTTGGACAGTAGTCTGGGACACATGGTGTGACTCTTGGGGTGTCCTGTGCAGGGACAGGAGTTGGACTTCGTGATCCTTGTGGGTCCTCTCCAACTCAGAATATTCGATGATTCAATGATTCTAATCTTTATTCCTTAGCAGATTTTTCTGCCACATTTCTCAATYATTTTCAAAGGCAGTTTTATATGTAACTGGCTGGAGTTTACATGTACTTCTGTTTTCCTTACCTTGGACAAGATTTTCCCTTGCTGACAGTGAATTGTTTGTTTTCAAAAAGTAATTATGACTGCTGGGTGATGCACTCTGACAGCAACAGGCTTCAGACTCATGACCACTTCCTAGGAACAGTCAAGTCTACGTGAGGTTTATCACATCGACTTCTAACAAACAAATGGCTACAGGTTCTTGGTGGTTTCAATTATATTCCTACTCCCTTGCCTCTAGAACTTGCTTTTCCTTACAAACTGGATTATTTGTACTGTGAGAGTGTCCTCCATGGAAAGAGGGTCAAGCTTTTGGTGGGTAGGGTCCTGTCTTGGAATAATGCTCTCTTAATGTGAGACTTCTTGGTACTGAGAAAGAACCAGAGGCTTGGAGTGGGACGGTGTTGTGTGGCCTGGCTGGCCCGACAAGTCTGACCGACCTGCTGCTTTACTGGCAGACAAGCAGCAGCAGCACATTCCAAGGAGCAGTGCCTGGGTACAGTTGGTCAAGGGAGCTATGTGGGCCATTACTGGGATGTGGCAGGAAGAGGAAGGGAAGATAAAATGGTTATTGTGGATGCTGATCTTTAAACTTTAATGTACTTACTGTCAATTTTTTTAACTTTTCAGATTCTGTATGAAACAGGATCGTGTAGTTAAAAACTATTAAAATGTGGAAAAGAATGAGTTTTAATGAATTCTCTTAAGCAGGGATTTTGTCTCTAAACTTTTCAGGCAAGCTGGCAACAGTGTGCTTTCGTAAAAGCCTGTAGTCAGCTCACTTGAATTAATTTGGAATAGAACTCTGGAGCTTGGGCTGCTTGTCACTGCCTGAATTTTCCTCAGTAGGAACAGTATTGAAATTCCTATACTAAACCTCCCATGGTTATCCTTCCTCTTTGAAATTAGTTGTRTATGTTTTCGCTGCATATTGTATATTAGTACCGTGTTTACATTTTCTTCAGGTTTTACTTGAAGATAATGTACCTTTCCTGAAAATACCTGAGATGATGAAAAGGATGTTAGGTTTTTTTTTTTCTCTGAAAGGTATTTCAGGTATTTTAGCAAAGAAATATCACAGATATTTTCATGCCGGAGTGGGGAGACTTTACATGGTGCTGTTAAACTTGAGCGCTTGTCTGAACTTGTTTATACATCCTCCTCGGGATGCAGCTCTGCCACACTTGTGGTGGGAAAACAAAGAGATCTTACTTGAAAGCTGTAGCAACATTGTGGCACAAAAGTACTGTTATTGGGGGCTTTGGGGCTTTAGGGGGGTTTGTTTCTTCTTTTAAGATTTCAGGCTCTAGTTTCACTGCCATATGCCATAAATTTTGCACAAGACTGCAATTTATATGCAATGTTTTCAACTACAGTAAACATTATTAATAATCTCATCTAGAAAAGAATTAAAATGCTTTGAGGTCATGAACCTAATCTTTGGAAAGCCATGGGTCACAGCTAGAGTTGACTTTTGTCAGTATGACTGAATGAGTATTTGTATGAATATATGTAGAATAGAAATCTGATAGGGTTTTTTCCATATATTACTTATTTTTTAGAATTTCTGGGTTGTGAAAGAGGCAGTGGCTTTGAAAGCTTTATTGTGTTTTTACCATGGCTTTTAAAAATTAATATAAATATGTAATTGCATACTTTAAATGGAAACAGCCTAAATGCTCTTTACTATTTTTGTCTCACATATACTGTCTCAATATACAGTATTCAATGAATATAGTAATTTATTCACTATTCAGAACAGTAGTTGATATTCTATATTTAGTTTGCTTTTATTTTGAATACAATTAATCTTGGTCTTAAACTCTGTTTAAGATAAAAATGTGTGTAATACTTTGGAGCAGGGAGGAGAAACTTGTTAAGGGTTATTATATGTTGATGTGCATATCCACAGGGCTTTGTGAACACTTTTATGTGGATTCACTGGAAATGACCAGACAGAGTATTTTTCTTAGATTTTTTTTTCCCTTTCAGTTGGCAGTATTTCCTGGGGTTTTTTTGTTTGTTTGTTGTTGGGTCTTTTGGTTTTTGTTTTTTTTTTTTTAATTGTTTGTTTGTTTTTGAGATTTTCCTTTACTGAGGATCCTATTTTTCTATTACAAATGCAAAAATCTGCTGGCTCTGGAAGCAATTCTTTCAGATGAGACATTAGAATTATAGATAAATATGAATAGTTCAGTTTTTTCTTAATTGTGAATACTTGATAATTTACTCCTTATGTATTTTAAAAAGTGAATTGACTCATTATTCTTGATATTATAATTTGCTCTTTATCATATTATTATTATATCATTATTAGCATCATTTTTGCAAATAAACTAGCAGGTATTATGGTAGTCAGTCATGAATTCTGGTGGCATGTTTTTCTATAGCATGTGGTGCAAACATGTACAACTGTAACCTTTTTATCTTGTGCTTTTTCTGTTTCTGGTGTTGGCATTAAAAGAATACATTTAATCAGGTATTTACCATCTAAGGCTGTTTTCACTGTCTAGTTTCAAATACCTGAGCAGTTGCTGCTCCAAACTGTATCTTGGTTGAAGAGATTTGACATCTAAGAATGCCTCTGTTGGAGGAGCCAGTAGAAGTTGGTTAGCACCAGTTAAAGGAAGAAACCACAAGGATCTGGCTTCCAGCAGATTCTGGAATCTGGTTCTAGAAGATATGTGATTCGATACACTCAGGGGCAGAGCTTCCATCCAGAGGAGCTTGTATAGGCTGGAGGAGTGAGCCAGGGAAAGCATGAAATGAATTGGGGAAAATTGCGAAGCCCGTGTTTGGGAGGAAAGAATCACATGTCATGTTTCATGCTGGAGACTGGCTGGCTGGCTGGGAGACATCTTTGCTGAAAATGACCTGGAGGTCTTGCTGGACAGCAAGCTAAACATGAGCCAGAGTGTGCCTTGGCAGCAAAGATCTCCAGCAGCGTCAAAAATGGTGTTCAGAGGATCACAGCCAGGAGCTTGAGTGGGCTGATTATTGAAATCCTTTACTCAGCACTTGATAGATTCCATCCGAAAAGCTGCAGCTGGTTTTCGGCCCTCCAGTACAAGAAGGATATCTGTCAGCTGGTGCTGTTCTAGAAGGCAGCCAAGATGGTCTGATCAAGACCCAGAGACTTGTCCCATAAGGAGAGACTGCAGGAGCTGGGACAGTTCAGACCGGAGAAGAGACATCTTTGGGATGACTGAGCAGTAGCCTTCCAGTACCTTCATGGAGGCTGTCAAGAAGAGGGAGCCTGTTCAGTTCAGTGCCACATGGTGGGAGAACGAGAGGCAGCAGGTATAAATTGAAGTAAGAGAGGTTTTAAGCTAAGCAGGGAAAAGCTTTCATCAGTAGGAGAGTCAAACCTTGGAATAAGTTGTCCAAGAGAATGTATAGTCTCCATCCTTGAAGGTTTTCAAGACTGACTTTGTAAATCCCTGAGAAGTCTGATCTGAATTCGACATTTATCATACTTAGAGCAGGAGGTTGGACTGTACRGCTCCTGAAGTGCCTTCCCTAGGACCTCCTGTTGTCAACACAAAATTATGTATTATAGTGTTCAGAGGCTGATGAGAAGAAGGAGGAAATGCACTGAGATTACGTCTAAGTTAAAGCAGCTACTGCATTGCAAAAGGGTCCTTCTGATGAGCAAGAGGGGCAGAGCTGAATCCCAGTACATAGCTCTTATTCAGTGCTAGCCAGGTCATGCACATGCTGTGATTAACTTTGTAGTTGATTTCTTACAGGTAACACTAAAGAGTTGTTTTCCAGCTCTCTGCTCATCCTGAAGATGCTTAATGTGGGAGCTGGTTCTGGATGTCATTCATCAGTCTGGTACCAGCAGATTTCCTGCAGTTGCACAGAACAAACAGCAGTTGCATTTGCTGCTATGGCAGGTTAACAAAAGTGCACATTCCACCTTTTAAAAGACCTTGTTGGAAATAAGAACTTGTTTTAAAAATATAGGAAATAGACCTATTTATTGCAAAATCTCCAACATTTTTATCCAACAAGTGGTCTGACAACTCTGCATTTGAAAAAAGATGGAGAAGAAAGCAACTAATTTTAAAATACATTTTTGCTTCTTAATATTTAAGTTGTTGGTGGGTTGTGGTATGGTTTTCATTACTCCATCCAGTCACTTGGTTTCCGTCACTTTCTCATGTGTAGAGGCAGATATGCAAGATGTTTTCTTAGCAATTTAGTGCCTTGATTTTGTGGTATTCAGCAGCAGCATCTGTTTTATAGCGATGTGTATGTTCCTAGAAACCTGTAGAAGCAGAAATGCCACTTCTGGCTTGCCAAATCTCTTGATCAAAAGTCATTAAGACCTGGAAGTTCTTCCCAGTAGACCTGCTCTCAGCTCTATCTCGAAACAGAATATATGTGTCATTAATTCAAGGTAGCTGTTCTTACGATAAATCATTCTGATTAGGTGTGTTTGTTGGGTCAGTGTGGCCGTCTGCTAAAAAGGTAAATGTGAAAATGGCAAACTTATTAAGCTGTTGGTCTAAATGTTTTCACATTTTCTTCTAGAAGGACTGTATTCTTTCCATGGGAGGTGAGGGAGGTTGTTGTGTTCAGCATGGTCTTTCTCTTCATCGCACATGTATTGCATTTAGTTATGGCATTTAGAATGTGAAAAACAGCAGCTGCAAAGACTGGAAAAATAAATTTGTTTGCTTTATCACACAATCATTTTATTTTCAGGAAAAGAAATCCTAAGCAGAGTTTTGTTTCATTGTCAGTGTTGTCAACTTGCTTATTTTCTTTACCTTTTCTTTGACAGTGTTTCTCTCTATAAAAATATTAAATGATTGCTCTTTTTGTCTTTCGTATCAGTATGGCCTTCATTAAATGCCTATGTAAAGTTTCATGGGATTTRCTTTGAAAGATATCTAGATACTCCTAAGAGGTAAATTGTGAATATGTGTTTTTGCATTTTACAGTGGAAATCTAATTAAGCTGATGTTTTCTTCTAGTTGAAAATGAGTAGTTTTTTAATGTGCCATCCTGAAAGTGTTATTAAAAGAGGAGAATGGAATATCTCAATGAATGTATCTCAATATTCCTTTTTTTAGTACTGAGAGATATGCTACAGAAAGGGAGTGCTCAGCTTCAGGCAAGACTCAATTCCAGGCTTAATTTGTGTTTCAGTAATTTCAGTGAACTAAAAGTTCCATGAGGGAAATGAAAATGAAACTTAGACTTTTGCTCCCCTGCCTTGAACAAGAATGTGATTCAGATAAAAGTGGGTAATCTACAGTTCATGTGAATATTTTTTTAAATCTGTCGTGTTTCTGTGTTATTCCATGTGAGGTTTGCAGGGCAAACCTGGCTGGGGGTTCAGAAGATAGTTTTGTATGGAGGTATTTATTTGACAGAGACTGCTTGACTTTTTAAACTCTCCTCATTGTTCCAATGCAGTCCCAGCTGTAATGTGGAATGCAGCACGAGCTTCCGGGAAGTGTTCGAACCGTGCTCCAACAAACTCCTAAATAGGAGGGAGTATCATCACTGGTGACTAAGGGCAGCTGAGCTCAGCTTAGCCATTCTTCAGTTCTTTTGTTTTCCTGTCCTGTGGTCTTGGCAATGGCTGTTGTGATAAAGGAAAGGAAAGGTGAACCAGCTCCTCAATCAGGAACTGTGGGAGGCTGTGTTTGTTTCTCTTTCTTGTTTGGTAATGAAATCTGTTGTTTCAGTGAACAAGCAAGCGACAAAGACATGCAGAATTGCACGTTCTAGTGAGATACTGACCTGCCAAGATTCCTTTCATTTATAACATATTCCAGAAAAAACTTTTGACCTGGAGCATCATGTTACTACTTAGAAAGCTCATCACAGAACACGAGAAAACGGCATTTCTGAAACTGTGGTTTAAAATCGTAGTGTAAGAGGATGGTGTGATTATTATAATCAGAAGAGTTGGTTTGTTTCTGTCCTGTTGTAAAATGCAGTATTTTACATGTTGTTTTAGTTACTGCACTATATTTGGTCACATTGCAGTTAACTTCTGAAAGTTCATTTTAATTTTTCCACTACTTGAGGATCTTTAATGTGAAAAAAGATACCTTTTATTTTTCTTTGCACTTTGAAAGGCCTTTTTTGGTGGTGTTTTTACTGATGATTCATTAGAGTTAGAATTCATTTCAGCTTATAGATGTGCCTTGCAGATGGTAAATTAAGTCTTTTATTTATGTGAGTAGTAATGATCTCATGACACAAAAAAATTTATGGCTATGTKTACTAGCTGCCTACTTGCTCCCAGTAACACACTTACTGCTTACATATTTCTAGTAATTAAGAACACAAAATCATGCTGGAACGACATCGTTACTCCATAAAATACAGAGTGATTTAATAAGTACTGTACATGTCAGGCCTTAATTATACAGGTGATTAGAGCTCTGTAAGGAGGGTGAAATGGGCACTTTCCCTTAGAGACCATTTAGTGCATTCTTTTTATATTAATAAAAAACTTTGAATCTTTGAAGTGTGTGTACTTGAAAAGATGGTAGAACTAAACCAGGACAACTAATGAAACTGATCAAACAGATTTTTTTTTTTTTTTTAATAAAGAGAAAGAAGATGTCAGAGAAGAGGTTAGTGGTTCCAGAAAGGAAAAGTGCCCAATGACTCTGTTCATGTTTGAGTGCACATTCAGAGCTGGATCGAGCTGCACTGTAGATGGAGAGGCTGCTCAGTCCATCCAGCTGATCCCTTTATCTTGTGACCTGGAGTGTGTGACACAGCGGATAAGGGATTCATTCCTCTGCCCTGCATTCCATTTCAGTAAATCCTTCCATACCCGTCACCTCATCCAAAGCAATTTTATTTCCTTTTTTGTCGGTTTTGAAGTTATTTAGGGAAAGCCCAGAAACAACATACACATAAAAAAGGATGCATCCTGCTAACATGTTCTTCCTTTTCCAGGAATTGACGTGCTTGTCACGTTGAGTGACACACACAAGGGATATTGAATTCTTAATAATTGTGCAAAATAAAAGGGGGAAAGGGGGGGGACTGCAGTATTTGGGAATTTGGAGAGGAAATTCAGTTCCATTCTAAGTAGTTGTTTCATTTTGTAATTAGACTGCTAATTAAAATATGCAGTTTTAGAAAATTGCAGCTGAACAAAATACAGAACAAAATCCTCTTGGTTTCACAAAGTGAAACTATGCCTCACTAATCTATTAATATTCTCTGAATGCCTAAACCAAACAGTGGATACAGCTGAAGTTGCTGACATCATTTATTTGAAGATTCCAAGTCCTTCGCCAAACCACTTCAAAATAGGTCAAGGAAATTATAAGACAAGGGACAGTCAGGAATCAGGTAATGACAAGGAGAACTGAGAGAAATTGAAAGGTGCAAAACAAAAGTGTTCATCACAGCAGAAGTGTTCCTTGCTAGAGATGAGAATGTTTATATGCAATAAATACCAGCTATAGGATTAATGAAATTGCAGATACTAGAACTATTTATCTAGTTGGGATCAGAAAAATCCTTCGGGAGAATTTTGTGAATGCAGCTTAGTTGGATGAGTAGCAAGATGGCAGATGAAATTCAGTGCTGATGAATGCAAACCCATCTACAGTGAAGGAAGTAATACGAACTGTGCATAATCTCTGTTGTGTTAGTAATTAATTTTACAAATTTAGAAGACATCTGAGCAATGTTTTGGACAGCAGGGTTGAAGATCTCTGGCTCAGTAAGCAACAGTTTGTGGGAAAAAAAGCAAAAGCTAAGATTTAGGATAGAATTAGGTTAAGGATAGAATGATGGAAATAAAATGCATTAACAATAGTTCCCATGTTGCCTGGAACCATAGAAACAAGAAGTTTGGGAATGATTACTAGAATGACAAGATTACTAGATGCAAAGCTCATGGAGGTGTAGAATAAATACGTTGGATATGTCTTCCTTCATCTTCTGGAATCTGGTATATTTTTCTCCTATAACAAAGAGGTGTATTTCTGTAGAAAATAAAAGAAGGCAAAAATTGGAAGCAATATTAAATGCTCCGAAAACTTTTTTTCTGATCAAGAAGTAGTAATTGTAACATCCTGTGATGTGTGTAGAGGAACAAGTTCCTTCTTTTCACCAACAGATTCTTGCATTTCCTTCTTTGTATAGGAAGTACTCATAGTAGTTTAAAGATTTGCAGGTTAATGAACAGAATAATTTTAGCCCAGTAGCAGTAAATTTTTCCAAATCCTTTGACTCAGATAATTGAATTTTGGATGAAAATTCCATATGTAGAGGAATTTTTTTTTGTTACTTTTGTAACAGCCTGTGAGATTATATATTTGCAGTGAGGTACTTGTTTCTCACTGAGGCTGGAGCTGAACACTGCTTTCATACACTGTTAGCCTGCCCCTCACTTTCTTATTCAGGGCTCATCCTTGTGCTTTAGGCTGGTGGTGGCCTCTTAATTTGTAAGTTATTATTTATTAGAAGAATTGTATCTGAGCATCTCATATGATTAATAAATGTTCTTCCTGCTTGGAACAAGTAAAGCAAAAATCCTATTAAAAATTACAGTGCTAATCAATTAATGAGGTGTTTTTGATTTAAATCATGTCTGTAAGTAAGTCCTTTGTAATACTAAACAGTCTTGGTAGACACACTCAATTAAACTTGGGGTCCACAGTGAATTTTAGGAAACGGCAAGAGACAGTAAATACATTAAAATTGTTTCTGAGCAGCAGAACTATTTTAAAAGGCTTCTGGCTTAAGTGAATATCTGCTAGCGGGTATTTCTCATTTGCCTCTCAGTGCTGAGATGGTTGTTATGAAACAGTATACTGACTGCCATGGCTATTGGTTACCCTTGTGCTTCAAGGTTCTCACTTGGCACCATTGCCAAAATAGCAAACAGTTGTGAAGACGCACATGAACCTATCTTGAGATAAAGCTCAAGGTAATTCTGAGATACAGGTATCTCTTACTGATGACTTTTGTATGCATTTGTGTGGCATAGATGAATTAAGCATTGGCTTGTTTTTTAGAAATTTCCTGGTTTGGAGCAGAAACTGGATTTACAGCTGTGTCTGTAGGAAATTACTTCAGAATCATTGTGACTCTTAGATATATCAGATAAATACTAGTGACTGAGTTTTTGAAAATAATTTCTCATTATTAAAAATAAATGTTGCTCATATGTTTCTAGCAGATACAGGATTTTACCTGGATTTCTAAAAATTTTTATCCTAAATTGAAACTTTTCATTTTGATGACATTCTTACAAAAAGGTATAAATAGTAAATTAAAAGTTTGGAAAAGCCACTGCTGCTTGATTTTGGTCCAAGGCTAATATAACATCTACCAGCTTTTGTTTCTTAGAGTATTTTTTTCATCTAGTGTGTTTACTTTTGCTACTTAATTTTAATTATGCAAATATTTCTTCTATCTGTATTTCTTCTAAAGAAGCTGTTAGAACTCAGAACCTTTGATTCTGGGAATTGCTGGGAGTGTAGCTCCTGCACACCTACCTTTAAGGATGGCCTTGACTGTTCAAATCCTTTTGTAATATAATGAGTAGACATGTAAGCGGAGAGTGCCCACTTTAATTTTTCCAGTAATTAATCTAGCAGTGTGTGATAGACAAAGAAACCACTTCACATAAAACTGGATGGAATGAAAAGATCGTCCTAAAATACAGACCAAGGTGTCGTAGACCTTTCTCTTCTGAGATCAAGGAAAGGAACAAAGAGGAACACATCAAGGAATATTCAATCATCAGATGATTCTGATAATTACAGAACACTGGGACTCTAGATTTGGCAAGTGAAAGGAAGTGGTGATTGCCGGATATTGTTGTACAAGACATTCTGGCAGTGAAAGGAGAGATTGGGATCTGGTGATACCTGTCTAGTTCTGGTCATTGGGTTGTTCTTTCAGTTCCATTATCCTCACATTACCCTGAGAAAACCAGGATGCAATTTACCTCCAGGGAGGTAATGAATAAGACTGTTAAGTTCTCAGCTGAGTGAATCCCTCTATTCAGTGCTGTAAAACTGTATTTGATATCCCCAAAGTCAGATTACTTTTTGAAGTGTCTTCTCTGCATTTCACAGCATGAGTTAACATATGGAATACTGACATGCCTGGAACATGTTTTTCTGAGAGGCAAAGCTTGCTTATCTTGGATAAAAAACACAAACCCAGAAATAAGTGCAGAGCTTTGCAGTTAGTGTTTAATGCTCCCAGTTGTTTACCCAATGCTCAGCAGGTGTAGTGTATCACCTTCCCTTTCCAAGGGTGGGAACAGTTAACTCAGCTTTTCACTCTGCAGTTGAGCTGTCTGACACTTTGTGTCTCCAGGAAGCAGCTCTAGGCAGCTTCCTATGCCCCTCATTAAGTTCCCCTGCTTGGGTTGTCAGTAATTTCCTGAAGCAGATACTGGCTCTGCCTCTGTGCCTAAAGCTGAATGTCTCTAAAACATCCATCCCTTTTAACATTGGTAAATAACTGTAGTAAGGAATACTGTAGTAAGGGAGGGAGGAAGTTGTGTCAGCATGTTACTGTCTCAGAGGCTACAAGTTAAAAMCGCAGCAAACCCGAAAAGCCTACCACCAGCAGCCAGCAAAACCCTTAAAAACCTTCAAGGCTTTTCCAAGGGGTGATCGCAGCGGTGGAGCACCTCTCCTGTGAGGACAGGCTGAGAGAATTGAGGTTGTTCAGCTTGGGGAAGAGAAAGCCTCTGGGTGGCCTAACTGTGGCCTTCCAGTACCTGAAGGAGCCTGCAAGAAAGATGGAGAGGGACTTCTTACAAGAGTGACAGGGCAAGGGGGAATGGCTTCAAACTGAAAGAGGATAGGTTTAGATCAGATATTTGGAAACAATTCTTTCTTGTGAGGGAGGTGAGGCACTGGCAGATGTTGGCCAGAGAAGCTGTGCCTGCTCCATCCCTGGGAATGTTCAAGGCCGGTCTTGATGGGGCTCTGAGATACCTGCTCTAGTGGGAGGTGTCCCTGCCCACAGCAGGGATTTAGGGTCCCTACTAACCCAAGCCATTTTATTGTTCTATGAACTTTTATAAACTAATTCATTAATTCTTCAGAGAGATCCAATTTCACCTTTTCCTCTCTTGAGTCTGAGTTTATTCTTTCACTTCAGCAGCTGGAGAGCCAGTGACCGGCATGGGTGCTGTTGCATGCTTAATCACTGATAGAAGATTTTGAAGTGATGAAGACTCTACTAGTGCTAATGAGCAGAGATTTCTGTAGCTGTGAATGGTTCCCATTAAATGGGAGGATTTTTTTATCTGTTGGGTTTGACTGACTAAAAATAACTGTCTGAGATGCAGAATTTATAGTGGTGGTACAATTTTTGAGTTCATAATGCATTTCTGTTAGTACTAAAAAAAAAGGAAGTTAATTTTTCATCTAGATATACTGACCTTAAAAGTTGCGGAATGTATTAAAGATTATAGCAAGTTTGTGACATTCTTAGTCAGGGTAAATATGCACCATGATGGTTTTGTGCTTTGGTAAAGTCTGCTAAATCTTCAGCAGCACATTGACAACCATCCAAAGTGAATTTTCATTACACTTAGCCAAACAATTTTTATAATCTTAGCAAGCATACTTCATCTCGAGGTTTATTTAGATGAATAATGTTTCAGATTTAGCTGATCAAGATAACAGCTTGGGAAAAAATAACACTTTATGTGGAAAGATTGCAGTCCTTTTCACTATTTGTCTCTGTATTTGCTGGTGCTGGGCTCAATAAAAATAACTTTCTCCATCCCTCCACACAGGATAGGTGTGTTTCAGAGACCTGCGAGCCCAGCTCCCACTGAGTGCAGAGCCAATTGTAAGGATGCATGTTCTCCCAGCTCAGGGGAAATTCCAGAGCAAACTGGATAATCTCTCGGTTGTCTCTTCAACTCTTCTGGCTGTTCGGTGTTTTCTAAACTTTAACAGGAAACTTTCTCATCACTGCCAGTTTTCCAGGATTCATCTGTGGGCTACCCCCTGTGGAGCACTAAAGGCATTTTACTGGGGAAGGCATAACATGGCTTTAGTCTCTCTGGCAGACCTTAAACTATGACCTTTCTCAATTTTAAAAGAGAAGCATATTCTTGGGAAAGGCTGTTGTTTTCAGGATTTGTGCTTGAGGACATTGCTATGGTATGTATAGGATCACTTGGGAAGATGGGAGGTGGCAGATCTGGATGGTTTTGGGAAACTGGACCATATTGGAATGATTGTGCGTTCAGACTGGTCTGAATGCACAATCAATGTCCTGTGTTGTCTAAAAGAGACTGGGGTTGTGACAGGGAGAGTGTTTGCTAGTTCCTGAGGTCACTTGCTGTTCAGAAGTCCAGGTGTTAGGGTATTCCTGCTCCTTGGTCCTCCTGTGTGTGATCCTGGAGACTTACCTGTGTGCCTGCTGGGCCACCATCAATCCTGTTGCCAGCTTTAGTGCTTCACAAGGCTATTTGCATTGCCAAAGATACAAAGCTTTCCAAAATTGTAATTTGAGTAATGAACGGGAGGCAGGTCGTGAAATTGTAAATTTGGAAAAATAAGGCATGCCAGTTTCATTTTGCATTGCATAAAAGCATGGTAGAGGGGCCTGATTTGCATCTCCAGAGATGTTGTGTTGTTTACACTTCATTCTCAAGAGAAGAGATTCTAATTACTGTACTGTGAATGAAGTTAGACCACCTCACTGAGAAGCTGAGATACTTTCTCATTGTGTTCTTACATTCACATTTTATTTCATAGAATTTTATGCCACAGCCTTACTGTTCCGCAGAGCTTTGGTGGTACATTTTCTGTAGGAACGAAGTTGTTGAATCTGCCAGAGAAAAGCAGTTTAGGACAAGTGCAAAAGAATTCAATAGAAATAGCGCAGAAGGTTCCACATGATACACTTTTCGCAAAAGGGAAAACAGTAATTAAAAATACAACTGTTAAAAGCAGATTTATATTCAATGAAAAGTGATAATGCTACCTAAGGTCTATCAAAAAGATCTATTTGCATACTGGTTTCTTTCTATGGCAGGACTTCTGATGTGAGGAAAAATCCTTTCCTGTGGCTGCCATTGGACAGCCACATCCCTACACAGAGCTGTCCATGCTTTGAGCATTTGAGTTGCACATTAATGGTGCCCTTGATGCAGTTCCTGTAAAGTGGTCCCTGTCCAGCTTCCATGTTAGGCTGCTTTGGGAAGCAGTGCCACCCTTTCTGTCTGTGCGCAGCGGAAGCATTACTGACCTGGTGCTGATTGGGCCTCGAATCCATTGGGAACCCTGTGTGTTGTGTTTCTAAATCTGGAGCAGTGGCACRTGCAGGATAGAAATTATTGCAGTGGTTTCTGCCTTGTCAGCTGCAGCCTCACTGCGATTGTTAGCTTCAGATATGAGCTCAATCCCTGGGAGATTATTCCCGCAACATTCACTTTCCAAAACTCAGGCAAGCTGTCTAGAGGGGTCCCCGTGGTTGCAGTTGAGTTAAATTAGTGAGTTCCACCTTGGAGATGGTGTAAAAGTTCTTCCCAAATGGCACTTGTGTTGTTAGGTTTATTGATCTATGAGAAATTTTGTCATCAGTTTGTAACCTAACAGGATATAAACCAGAAAATTTGAATGTGAGTAAAGCTGAAGGAGGGTTGTTTTTTGGTTGTCCTTTTTTTTTTCTCTTTTGTTTCTGGGCTTAGAAAGGAACATAGTCGATTGAATTCACATCTGGTTGGCTGATTTTCTTCATGGAAAAAATCCAAATTCATTGTGAAGATTAGAGTAAGTGTTTATGGGTTTCCAGGATTTTGAATGGAATTTGAAGTATTGTGTTTTCAAGCAGTGGACAAATCAGTTTTCTCATAGGTATTTGTTCATGTTCTAATTTTGGCGTTTCTTTGTCTACTTTCTAATTTTAAAAATTGTTTTATGCTTCATGTTTTGTCTTGAGATTTCATGATGTGCTCACTTTTTGCAAAAATGCACACAAATTCATTGAAGTTCCTCATGACAAAAAGTTCTCATCTTAAAATGGTTGCCAACTTAGTTGGAATCAACATATTTATCAAAAATAAGCAGCTTATTAATGAGAGTGGAATTTGCAAATCATAAAAAATGATGAGTGTGTTAATATGCATGATTTCCTTTAAAACAGTACAAACATGCTATCATCCAGCTGCCTTATTTTCTTCATAATAATGGTTAGCAAATGTATCTGAACGCGGTCTCGTGAGCAAGATAAAGAAAAATTGGTTCGCCCGTGAAAAGTGCTAGCAAGCTAAAAACATCTTTCCTTTCAAACTTTATGAATCCCCTCTTTTGCATTTAAATTTATAAATTGCAAATTATATAGGTGTGGGTTTTTTCCGTGCAAATTCCTCTGGAGTTTTAAATGTCCAGCATTGCAAAACTTGAGAGTTTTCTGTAGTTTTAGCTGGATGTTATTGACTCGTTTCTGGCATATCTCTACATCTTTATTCATATCTATTGCCTATGGGTGTACTGTTTTCCAAGAAGCTCAGATACTGGAATCTCCCAGTAAACTCTTCTTGATCACCTTTCTTTGAAAAATGAACATTTTCCTTGATTATAATAATTTTAAACTATTGCCTCACTTACATTCTTGTGCGTTGGTTTTGGACATTCGTTGTTTTTAAATGTAAGATTGTATAGAAGTTGTTGTCTGGTCCTTCCATCAACTTTCTGTCTTTTTTCCAATGATATTATCTTTGGTTTCAGCCGGAACTTTAATCTTGTCAACAGCTTGTTGTAAAACATTTGTAAACCTGAAATCTAAGGACTTAAGTTCAAGAAAAACTTTTACTGCTTGTGCCAACTGTTTTTTGCGAGGAAGACCTGAGGAGATTTAATTACTGTAATAATATTTCTGGGGCTTTTCCCACAAGTCCTCCATACACATCATACAGTCATTGTATTAATTTCTCTAAACCTCTCTTTGGTTAATTCTTGTCAAAAGAGAAAAACCCATGTGAGATTTTTGTTACAATATTTTAATTTAGAGACAGAGCTGTCCCGAAGTGTCACTTGTGTGCTTTCTGATTTCATTTTAGGCCTTGTTTTGGGCAAGAACATCTCCAGGCTTGTTTAGATTTTGAAGTGGTTCAAAGAGAAGAATATCAATTGAATGATGTTGTGCTGGATTTGTTGACCAAGTCTGTGTTTTACAAATTCTCTGGTGCTGGTCTGGTGTCCCTAAAATGTCACCACTAAGCTATCATAGTTGATGAAATGGGCTTAAAAATCATCTTAAAAAAATTAATTTTCATTCTACCTAGAAACTCAAGCAGACATCAACACAGTCAATTCATTTTGGTCATGCTTCCACTTTTCCTTGCAGTTCTTGTAAGGATGTAAAGTTTTTGTTCCATTAGAGGTAGAGAATCTGTTTGTATTACATTACCATACAAAGAGGGTGCTGAGGTGTGACTAATGTAGTAACCTTGTTCTAGAAATGGTTGCCATCCCTTTGTCCTGCAGTTCTCTCTTTAGAAGGACCTTTACTCTGTGGGGATATTTTCCCCCTAAGGTAAGTATTAGATGAGGTAGTGAATCCCTTAGAGATGATCAGGAATGAGTAAAATCTCTCAAGATCCTGGGTACATCTCGATCATCATCTCCTACTGCASCCTCTGATGTGTTGAAGGCCATCATGGAAGGGTCTACAGTCACTTTCTTTCCTGTAAATTGTTGTTCCTGACACAGGAGCAGTTCCCTAGAGTTTCTGTACTCAAGGCTCATATCACTGACATTGTTTTATTGAGGTTTGACAATTTTGTGTCTGCAACAACTTTGCCAAATCTCRCATATCAATGGCACAGTTTTTCCATATTGGTGTTATGATTTCCTGCCAAGTGAAAAGAATGTCTACTGAGCATTTCTGGAAATCTGGCTCTGTCACTGCAGTGTCCAGTTGTAGAAATTAGGGAATACCTGTAAGAAGTGTCCTCAACACCACACGCAAAATTGGTGAAAGAGGCACAGGGTTATGTGCTGGTTCCCAAGGTAGCAACTGGTCACCTTTGGGACTGATCAAACACTTATTGTTTTACCAAACAAACAATTCCCTTGATTGTTTTTCTGCTTATGATTACTCACCCATGGCTGTTTTCCTTCTTTCTTAGCAGCAGCAGCAAATCTTCTTTCGAGTGTTTGCATGCTTAGCACTGGAATTAAGAAACCACCTTTGAGTTTCAGGAGTGTCAACTCTTAGCAGGAACTTCAGTGATATACAGGAAGCTCAGCATGTATTAAATGTCTGTTTTCTATCTATCTAAATCACTTCACCTCTTCGTTTATCAGATTATTTTCACAGCTTTTCCTTGCTCCTTCACTTTTCTGAAGCTTCTTTTGCTCACTTACAAGTAACAAATTTAGAGGTGCTGAATTTGCAAGTAAAATTGGTTTGCTGGGCAAAAATGCATTGTGAAGTCATCTTTATATTCCATCTGAATTGGCTAATTTCTATAAAATGTTTCTAGTAAAATCATTAGCAAGTGCATGTAGTCAGTTGTCCAGGGAGTTGAGTATTTTTCCATTCCCAGCTTTCTATTACCAGGAAGTAGTAATATCAGTTCATACCCTACTTTTTGGAGTTTGGAACAGTTTCCAAATCAGTGTGGAAATATTGGATTTAAATAGTTCTCTGTTTTTGTATGGCTTTCTGATATGCTGAAAGATGCAAAATATGTAGCTGAACGTCATCTTATCTCCTTAAACTTGTTTGGAGCTATAGTTGTGAAATATTAAAAGAAAAAGGGGGGAAGACATTTTATGATTCTGTAATGGTTGTAGGGAAGTGCAAGCCATTAGAGCAATTGAAAACAGTTAATGTTGCATTTAAGTAGTGCAATAGATCGATGACACGTTGCATGCTAAGTTGATTAGTGAAAATGTTAAGGGGAAATATTATGGTGCAACTTTTAAATGCATACTGGAGATACATTTAATAATAGTTGAAGATTTATAGCTTTTTAATCCTATGAATATTGGCATCAAATCACAAAGTGCATAATTAAATCTGCATTTTGCTTTTGAAATATGTCTGGTAATTACACACCTGTTAGCAAGTCATGGGGCTTATGGTAACAAGGCTTTCTGGTTTGCTTTTTTTTTCCTTCTAGTAACTGGTTTTGCAAAATGTTGAGTTGCAAGCTGTCATTAATACTGGACACTTTTTAAAGGCACATATATAATTCACAATATCAAAAGTTATGTAATTTTATACGTATTTTTTTCCCTCAGCTATAGAGTTTCTACTTCACCATGGACAAAATGTAAACTGTTAGAAACGTGGAAGAGTGCCAGTCACTGTAAAGATTCCCAATTTTTTTGTTTCATTCCTTATCATTCCTAATTTAAATCCTTTGAAAACTGAAGTGTTACTTTTGCAAGTTTTTCCTTTTCTCCTATATTATAAGCAAGACATTGTTCTTGTTCTTTTTTTGTTGTACTTATTACTTCACCCTGCAAACACAGCTTGATTTGCTGTGTAAGCTGTCTTGGTGGCTGGTGCTGAGCAGTTGGAAGCAAAAGGAGAAAATGGGCAGTAGAATGATAGTTTTGAGGAATGAGTGACCCTAAAGACTGTTAAGATCGGAGCAACAACTTCAATTTTAATGTTAACCACATTTATTGCCTATGGTGCTTTAAACATCATTGTGTCTGGGGATTTAAATTAAATCAGGCAGAAATAGATGCATTTTAGTTTAGAGAAAGAAGACCTGTTTTTTTTTTTTTGTGTGTGTTGTAAGACATGAGCTGCTGACATTGCGCTGGTAGCTGTAAGCCACATTCTCAGTGTTGGGGTGTTTTGTTACGTTTTTACTGACAAGGAAAAGTTTTTAACAATGGAAATTGAAGATGTTAGTGAAGATCTGAGTCATTTCACCCAAGAATATTAAGTAAGTGTTCTTAAAAATAAGAAAGTCTGAAAGCATTTAGCTGAGCACAAGTGCACCTTACTGAATGCGGAATCACCAGAGCAGTGGAAGAACGCCCGATTGTTCGAATCCCATCCTGTCATTCCAGAAGCTGTAATCACTTATTATGGTTAGAGGGTGCGGTTAGTGCTTCAGACACAAGGTCACGAGACACCCTTTGCTGTGCCAGTTTTATGGAGATGGGTTTGCAGATGTATGCAGCATTAGGCAGTTTAAGTTGTACATAATTTTGTTATTAGTGTGTGTTGGAAGATTTTTGCCTTGTAATATGCAACTAAAGAAGTACTAAATATGATGTTGTTTGTTCCTCACTGTTATGATTTTGTGTTTAGGAGGTTTGCTGCTTTTCTTTCTGCAGCATACCAATTTCACTTCTACAAGATGAGAATTCTGTTAAGGAATTGTTCATCTCTGAGACTCTTTGGGGTAGGATACTCACTATACGCAAAGAAACATCAAATAAATTTTACAGTGGTAGAAGGAAAAGGTGACAATTAGGATTGAGTTCTGGCTACAGCATTGCTGTCTCTGTGCTTTTAGGGGAATGTTTTTTCTGGAATGGTAGCTTTCAGTGAGACATAAAATCGAGGTATGCCCATTTTAGGCACTATAGACCTGTCCATGTAGGTAGGAGTGTTATCCACTTTGTTTGCCTTAAGTTTGTTTCTCGAGTAATGACATTCTGCATAGATTTTTTCAGCAGCTTTCCTGTGATGAGTGTTGTGTCCAGCTTTAAAACAGTTTTGAATTTCCCGAATTGAGGAAAAAGTTTCAACAAGGGCATATTAGTTGCTTTTCATGAATCTGATCATGAAAATGCATCTGATCAAAGTGAGCACTGTTGAAAATCGACAGGGTTTTGCAGAGGAGCTGATGTAATTGAAGCAAAGAAAGTTGCTGAGCAGGATTTTTAAAAGAATCAGTTCAAATTATAGTGCTTTAGTTCCTCAGTGTAGTGAAAAACTTGGGTAATTATAAATAGAATGTAAAAGAAAGGTATTTATTAGTGGTTATAAAGGAAATGGTACAAGATAAAGAAATTTTAATGTCAGAGGTAAGTGAAGAATGGGTCAAAAATGTGAGTCACTGGGTGACAGGAAGAGTAGGTGGTCAGCTATGGCAAAAAATTACGTTTTCTTGGATGCAGATGGGAATACCAACTGAAAYGCACTTTGTGGATAATGACTCAAGTTTTGGTCTGCCACTCAGTCTGTAAACATGTTTATATATCCAGTTCTTACTCTGAAGTGCTGATAGATCTTTGGATATGGCTGATTTTTTTTGATTAAAGGTAATGAAATGGATGACATGTCTTTGATTTTTCTCTTTTTCCCTAGTGTTGCTTTTTATCTCACTGGTTTTGAACCATGAGGTATTTGGATCAGTTGGTGCATGGAGAAAAGGGGATGCCAGTTCTGTTACTGGCAGCATGGGGCTCTTTTTCAGCTTTGCTATTCCATATGACGTTTGATGGCAACTTCTGTTTGATGGCAACTTCTGTGCCGCTTAGCTGTGGTTCGCAAATGAAGAACACCAGTCTGTGAGCTCTCCCATAACCTACAGTTCCAGAAAACATTGTCTAGGTCCTGGCAGAGCTGTTCTGTCTGTTCCCTTTGCCTCATTTTGTCCTGGTATTRTGGTATGTTTTTCTTTCCTGTATCCAGCTCATGCGCTGAAGTCACTTTTCTTGTGCATTCGCTGTTTAATTTATTTCACTTTTTTTTTTTAAAGAACAAGACTTAGGGAGGAATGTTTTTAAAATACRTCAGTTGTTCCATGGTAATGCCAATGAAATGTTTTCTGGTTTTGCTATGAGAACTGATGAGAAGAGAGTTTAGAATTTTGATGATGCAGTAGATTGTGATAAATGCTTAGGGAAGGCTACAAACATTTTGAGTGAGCGTGTGTGTCAGCCTATCTTTGTTTGCTGTAATGGATTCTTTTCCATATCTGCAGGGGACAGAAAGTAAAACCAGGTGTTTAAAAATTACTGCATACTAACAAGTAAGTCAATGTACTTGTATCATTTTGTTTTGAGAAATCCCTCCTCAGGTGAAGGACTTTGCATTTCCCTTTGTTGAACTTGAGAACTTCTTTATGTGTGAAGCAATGCTGGTCACATTTAAACATCACCTCTGAGGTGGTGGGGCACCAGAGCAGCAATTCCCAAATGTCACAAGTCAAGCAGATGAGGCAGAAGGCTTGCTTGGCTGAACAGGGATCTTCGTTTGGAAATAAGGCAAAAAAAAGTGGTGTATGGCAAGTGGAAACAAGGTCAGATGACATGGGAAGAGTACAGAGGTGCTGCTTGCCATTGTAGGGATTAAATTCATGTGGCTAAAGCTCAGCTGGAGTTGAAGCTGGCCAGACCTGTGTGGGACAATTAGTAGGATTTTTCAACTACTTTAATGGAGATAGGCAGTGTTAAAATAACTGACCCATTACAGGATGAGGATGATCACCAGAAACAGGGATATGGACAAGGCATAGGCGTTTAATGTATTCTTTGACTTTCATCCCTATTGTCTTTCAACAAGGAAGACAGACCAAGGGAGGATGGTGAAGGGTCTGGAGGAGAAGCCATATGAGGAGTGGCTGAGGTCATCACTTGGTCTGTTCAGCCTGGAGGAGACTGAGGGGAGACCTCATTGCAGTTATAACTCCCTTGTGAGGGGAGGAAGAGAGGCAGGCACTGATCTCCTCGCTCTTGTGACCAGTGACAGGATCTCAGGGACTGGCATGAAGCTGAGTTGGGGGATGTTTAGATGAGATATTAGGAGAAGATTCTCCACTCAGAGGGTGGCTGGGCACTGGAACAGCTCCCCAGGGCAGTGGTCACAGCACCAAGCCTKAGAGAGTTGAAGCAGCATTTGGACAACACCATGGGACACACAATGTGGCTCTTGGGGATTGTGCTGTGCAGGGCTGGGAGTTGGGCTCAATGATCCTGATGGGTCCCTTCCAGCTCAGCATATTCTGATTCTATGTTATATTCAAGAATTGAGCTCAATTAAAAAGAAATTTGCATATAGTCCTGGCTTTACATGGAGGGTTCTTTTTGTTCTGGGTGAAATGTAGTTTACAAAATGAAGTACAGTGATTTTCTGACCCACCATGTGTAGGCCTGTGTTAATGACTTGAGTCCTACCGAATCAGAGTTTTCAAGCTGTAATGGCTGAGGTTTTTTAAGGACATAGTATCCTAAATATCTGTGGGGTAGGAAATACCCGTTTGTGAAGAAGTCTGTTGGTTTCTATTTTGGTGCAAATCTGTGCATAATCAAAAAAAAATCATTCTGGCAATCTACACTGAGTTTATCTGTGTGGGCCAAAACCATTAGATAGAGGATCTGCTGCCTGCTACGCCTTTTTGTAAGAAAAAGAAAGAGTTTCTTAAGTCACACAGTGTTGACTAGGAAATATGGAAACAGCAGGAAATTTTTGTAATCTTTTAGAGGGTCCTTGAATCCCTAAATACTCTGAAAGATTCCTTTTCTTCTGTGCTGCTGGAGGTTGTGCGTAGGACACTGTTGTTTGCTCTTCAAGTGTCTTAGGTCCAACACATGTTTCCTGGTATGCAACTGTTGAAAGGGGGGGTGTTTGCTTGGTTTTTGTTGGTTTTTTTCCTAATGTAACCCATACACACATTGTCAAAGCTCATCTATTATTCTTCTAATGTTTGTCCAGTACTACATAGTTACTTTCAAATTTTCACTTAATTTGTTTGGAGTTTACAGCGAATGCTTTTCATTTTATTTTTCTTTGGCATGATCTGTTTCATATTTGGGAACTTAGGAATGTAGGAAACATTGATGCACCAGGAAATGCGGCCTGCAGTAGGATATTTCTGCTCATCTTGTATCATTTCTCCTGAGACAAATGAATGACTGTGCTATTATTTGTAGGCAGCTTTGCAGTCCTTGCTGCTCAGACAAGACCATCATGTCTGAGATGTCATCGTCGSCGCTTACACTGTGGTCGTCATCTTGCCGACCTTGGCTGTGTCTCGGAGTACCATTTCATGTACCATTACCTTCCTGATAAACTTCATTGTAGTTTCACTGTGGCCTGCAGGATTGAATTTTAGTGTCATTGTGAGTAGATTGCTAAGCTGTATGTTATTATTTCTCTACTGAAGAAAACCAGGCGTTTTTCTGTTGTTTAAAGCAAAGACTTCAAAATTTTCATGGCCTTGCAGGTGTCAGTGTTGAACTACTGATACATTTTAGACTTTAGGTTTCAGTCTCCTTTTAAACTAGACCATAGCAGCAGTGGTTTGCTTGGCTGTGGGTAACTTCAAACAGTTTTAGAGTTTTATAGAGAGGCCTTTTGTCAATATATTAATATTGTGCTTTAGATGAGGAGAAAAATGAAAGAGCCAAAAGTAGTTCAGTGTTTCACTGGAACAGTGTAGAATTTATTTTTAGTAGTTAAGAAAAGGCCCAAAAGTTTTCAGGTGATTTTTTCGTTGCCTGTATCATGAAAGAATAAGTTGTCATTCTTTTAAAAGAACATGCTGTCCTTTTGGATAGCTGTATTGCACAAGTGGTGTCCAAGGCAAAAGTGTGGGGTTTTTTTTCTTGTTTTACTTTTTATTTTTCCTGCAGCTGGCTTGCTCTTGGGTATAATTTGGAATAAAATTCAGTACTGTTAAGTGTTTTGGCTCTTTATTTTATTCAGAGTATGTAAGACATTACAGATGCCTTGAAATATTTCTATTTCCTCTGTATTCTTATGGGACAATAGAAGGGAATCCCCCATGGTTGACTAGTGTTTCTATTTTTATATATAGGAGTACTACTAACATTTGATTAATTTAGGGAAGAAAACATGTTAGTTATTTAATGTTTTCATTGAGATTATGATCTTTACAATGTAATTTTCCACGTATTAATTCCTACTATTCAATAGCTTCTTCTATTGTGTAATAATTATATGGCAATAATTTGATATGTATAATAATAGCAATAATGTATTTTCCCCATCTCTTGTGCAATTTATATTATAAAGATGTGGTTTCTATTTGTGTTCCCTGTATTTTATGAGGTGATCTAGAATTGCTGATGTTCAATGATGTTATTTTAAAGGGCTGCTTGAGTCCCTTTGGATATAAGAGATTGGAATTGTCCCACCAGTAAAGAACTAAAGAGAAGGCTTTTCTGGACGTCCTGTCCTTGCAGAGGGCACTTTTATGCAGCTGAAGGGCAGTGCTTATATTTTGTCTGCACTTGTTAACCCCCTGGGACAGAAAGGCAAATGCATGGTTTTTCTGAACAGTGAAGTTACCAGCTTACATTTTTCAATTCTCTTAACATGACATTGTTTTAATTAATTACCAATAAGTGGCATTTATGAGCAGTAAACCCTTCTGCAAGTATTGAGTCTGACCAATTAATTTGCATTAAATTATCAAGACAAGATAGCATTATCTTATCCCTACCAATTCACTTGAAAATATTTATTCCTTCATATACAATCCTACTCAAAACTTTCCAAGAACCAAATTTTGTGGTATGATATGATATAATGTTTTGGATATGTTGCACACAAGCAATGAAGTTTATTTTCTTTTTAAAACATTTCAGTTTATTTTTAAATACTTTTCCCCCCTCTTTTTGGCTTCATGGATGAGACCATATGTGATAGATCAGCTTATTTAGTCTGACTAGAGTCTGATTTGTGATAAGATGTCCAGCAATTCTATTTATTCCAGCTAGTTTCAGTTCTGTCCAATTTGATAGTGTTCTTGAGATTAGGATGAAACCAGAGGATCTCCTGAGCTTAAGGGACTTGATTACACTGATGATGCTAACATGCCATATGCTTCAAAGGAAAACAAACAAGTAAAATAAATCCCTGAATCCCTCTCAGCTTGATTTGGTAGAAAATTCCTTCTCATCCCTTGATTTGGCATGCAGTTTATAGCCACATAAGCAAGACAGACCAGCCAGACTTCTTTGTAAGTACCTGTCAGCCCCACGAAGTGCTGGATCACTGCCACTGGCTCTCTTGCAAGAACTCGGATGTCCAGTTAGGTATCCAGGTGGAAATGCTGTCTGAATCTCTATGCTTGAATGGTTGAAGCTCTGAAGTATGAGATCTGATTATAATTGTATAATAGTGCAAAGCTTCAAGTGTTACAAGCACGTTCAGACCCTGAAAGTGAAGGAACAAGAGGTTTCATATGCAGATTTCCAGGTCCCGCATCAGTCTGAGCTGACTTGTGTCGACACACATGGACAAAATAATTTCTTTCAAAAGCTGTTCAATTTTACTTGAAGGGCTCCAGCTCCAACTGAGGGGAGCATAATGCTTATTCTGATAACCTGACCCTGTTTTCCATCCCCTTCACTGAGTAGAGTGTGACATCTTATTTTGAAGTTTGAAATTTTATAATGAATTCTGAACACTTGTTTGAAATCCTCTTACGAGCAAACACCTTACCTACAAATAACCACTTTATAATGTTTTTCAACTCTTTGCAATGAACTCCCAAGAGCTGAGCTCTTTTAAACTCATGGTATGACACTTGTTTTCCAGCCCACGTGTTGGGGCTTTTTTGTCTTACTTGGAAAACTCTCCTTTGTATTCTCTACACCATATTCCAAAGTGATTTTTTTGGCAATTCTGTGACTGCCCAGTTAGGACATATGGGACAGGATGAGGCATTTTAGCTAGAAGCCGGGCAGGGTATTAGATAATGCTTCTTCAGTAGAGGTGACTTCACTGAAGTGTGTCTCTGGTAACAAAGATGGATTATCTTTCCAGTCTGTCAGCAGGCTTTTCTTTTATCTATGGAAAGTGCTTTTCAAGTATAATTGCCACAAAGCATCAAATCAAATACTTTTAAGAAGAAAAATCCAGGTGTATTTATGTGATTGTGATTGTATTTATTAGCTGCATTGTATTGCTATTACCCCACCTCTCAAAAATAATTTTAATGCCTTGGTTTTTTTACAGAAACATACCAGTCATCTTTTTGTTTGTATCTTTGATTTTTTATCTCTGAGACAGTTTTAAGTTACTTTCTGTTAATTTACCTAACTTGTTTCTTGTGCTAAACTAGTCAGTAATTTCCTGTGGACATTCTTTTTCAACCTCTTAAAGCATAAAAATCATGTCTCTGGTGTCTGGGCCTCTGGGAATTCCTCCTTTTGGAGGATTGAGTTTAGTGGTGAAGAACTCCTCAGTTCTTTTCTGTCACATGCAAGTTACTTGGGCCAGTTTGTTTGAAAATGTTGACTTTTATCAGAGGTTCTAACATTCTCCTAATTTTTTTTGGTTTGTTCGAGTAACATCTTGTGACAGAAGCCTGTGCTCCCCCATAAAAACTTCTGATGCTCTGTTTTAGTTACCATGTGGTGGAGAATAGAGAACATGCAAGCTGCAGTCCTGTGGTCATTGTGCAAAACTCCTGTTCAGTATGTCGTCCAAACATGGAGTACACTGGAGAACTGCCAAAAGGGAGGAAAAGTGGCTACCATGATTAGATAGGAACTTGGAAGTACAAACTTCCTCAGTGCCAAACCTCTCCCAAGTTTCATTCTGATGAGTTTTGGAATCTCTTAGTGCAGAAACTGCTAAATTCAGCAAGCCTACCTGGAGGAAATAGTCTCTTGATGGAAGTAGCTGTTTCCTGGCATGCCAGCTGCGTGCATGGAAGCATCTGCAGTGGCACAAAGCCTTTTTGTTTACAGTGGGGCTTTGGCCAGACATGCTCTCTTAGCACACCCGTGAGTGATATCCTGTAGTGCAGGCCTGCACTGATGCCCACTGGTTGTAATACAGGACCCTGTGTTGTGGGAAGAGAGGACAAGTACGTCTGGTATTGTTGATCGCAGTTTTCTGCACAGGAAATTCAGTGGAAAGCACCAAACTTTTCAGCTGTCTTTCCATGTTACTGATTTTACTGTGTTCTTGATGAGAATGCTGACAGGAAATACATTTCATATTTTTCTTAATTAGCGCTGTGGAAATGTAGAATTCAGTAGTAGCAGCCAATGTACAGAACTTCAGTAGTGGGATACATTGATATTGCAATCCAGTTCTTTGGTTTGTTGTATTTTTGGTTGTTTTTTTTTTGGGGGGGGGGTTTTTTTTTTTTTTTTTTTTTTTTTTTTTTTCCCAGCCTGATCTTTCACTTCTATAAGATGTTTTTTTTCTTTGAGATTTTAGTCACATTTAATTTTTCTGTATTTGTGTACTTACTCTTCTGTTTCCTTGTAGAAACTCACACCTGCAGAAGGGGAAATCAATTGTGACCTTAAGTGGGAAACAATAATATGACTCATATAAGGACTATTGTTAAATTCCCAAAATTATCAGACCAGAAATGTAGTGCCCTTTCTATAGTTTCCTTTGTTTATTTTGAATTTAAGTTCTCCTGGCTGAGTGAAGCTTTTGGTGCAGTGAGCTGCTGTAGCTGTCTTTGTCCTTTGCACCTCTGGTGGCTCTGAGTCTGGCAGGGTACTGGGAATGGCTGGTGAGTAGGCAGGGTCACTGGGAATGGCTCCATGGGACAAGGTGGAGGTTTTAGGATGCGAGCTTGGGAGCGCTCTCCGTTAAGATCTTCCACCATTGACGTGGCTACAGGGCTCATGCTGGGCTAGATGAATGCCAAACCATCTTAGCTTCCCCAGTTCCATTATGAAGGGCTACATTTCAGAAAGGAATTGATTATCACTTTGCACCAAGCACATTTTTTTTCAGGGAGTTTTCGGTATGTATTACCCTTTTTGTGGTTTGCTCTATAAGTGCATGTTCCAGTTGAATCTCTGCTGTTTTAAGAGCAAATTCTGACATCTAGTTAATTTGCCTATTTCAAGACTTCCTGTTCTGTATTTTGTCATCTTGAGGCTGTTGGCATCCTCTTGAATCTCTTCAGTCTATTTTGCTGCAGTAGTCGCAGACCTTTCAGTGGCTGGGCCTCTGTCCGGTCACATCAATGTTCTTTTCAGAGTGCACTTAATTGGCACGTGGTCACCCACACTGCACCCAACACTCATGTGCTTCTTTCTAAGTGTTGAGACTTGAGCACATACCTGGCAGATATATTCTAAGGACGTATAAGATGATGGATATGAAAACCCTAACACAAGGCTGCTTATGCTTCTTCTACAATTGCTGGAGAGCAATAGAATATATCTCCAAACAGTAGCATGGTATTAGCAGTGTGGTTTAATATCTGCTTGTGCAGGTGTGAGCTATAAAATGAGATAATGAGGACTTTGTGTATTATGGTAGTATTTTATGGAACATTGACCTGAGTTCTCTAGAGGGATATTAATCATTTATATGAATGAAAATTTGTGTCCATGTAAATAGCTCGCTGTGTGCCAGTTGGAATGGTTGAGTGATGTATGTTAATTACCCTGCTGTACATTTTTGGGGGACATTCAAATGCAATAATCGTACATGCTGTATGTATTTTAAAGCTAGTTTATAGTGTTATCTATTATATTAGTTGGAAAGTCACTAAAAACTGCAAAGTGCTTATGGCTGCTCTTGTAAAGCAGCACTACTACTGCCAAAAGACAAAGAGAAAAAAGGAAGCAGAGAGAGGAGGAAAAAGCATGCATTAGGCAAAGCTTATATTTCATGTTTCACTGATAATTGTGCATAAAATGCTCAATTATGTTTCTAAAGGGAAACTGTATTCCTAGGCTTGTCTACCTCAGATGACCAATCTTTTAAAAGATCAGGGGTCATTAAAAATAGGAATAAAAACAAGCCCCAAAACAAGAAAAAAGCAAGCAAAATTCCCCCTGCCCAAACAAATTAACTATTATAGTGTCACTACACATTTTCAAAACCACTCCTGAAGAATGGTTGTTGAAAAGGTTAAGAGGGACACAGATGCTTCTTTATCTATTTTGAGATGAAAATTAAAACACAAGCATTTAATACAAGAAATCAGTTTCTTGAATAGTGGTATTCTTTTATAGTCCTTCTTTAAGCATTCTAAATACCAGAAATTTTCCATCCATACTGTCTTTTTGTCTCATAACAAAACAATGCATTCACTGGAACTGTTTACTTCTCTGTTCACTAACCTGTGACTGAAGTAGAATTTGCTAAAGTCGTATCTCATTTGAATTTGTTGCTGCATTGTAACTGTTTTTTCTGCTTTCATGTCTTATTCTTTGAGCAGTTGTGCCAATAATTGGCAGCAATTATTGCTGACCAGCAAGGATTGCTTCAGCAAAGAAATTCTGAAGGCAGGCCCCTTGTTCCTGAATTTCAGGTGCAAGACCCAAGTTTAAATTTATGACTTCGGTGAAATTTAAAATGTAAATTTCAAAAAGAAGTACCTAAAATTCACTGACATAAAATACGTGCTTCAGACACCAAATGTATGGATGTTTGGGTTGATATACTGATGTACATCTGAAAATTCCTGGTTGCCATTCCCAGCTGTCTTGCCCACTTTACCTGAGGTAGCCCAGAGCAGAGTGTTGGGTTTTATTGGTGGTGAGGGTGGTAAGAAAACATTCTTAGTCCAAGGATCTCAGAATTTTTTAATTGCCGTAAGTATATCTTGATAACACTTGGCTGAGAACAAGTGGATGGACYTCAGTTTAAACAGATTAAAAATTCCACATTCTTACTAAATTTGATTAGAATAGAGATGTTGGAAGTTGATTTTTCTGAAGAAAACCCCATTCAATAGAAACCCCATAGTTAATCCTATACTATTTCTGAAATAAAGGCATTAGCATGCAGTGCTTACTCATAAATTCTGTAGTCTAGCTTGGTTTTGCTGAGAAATGGTGAGAAGATTATTTGACAGATTTTTGTTGTTGTTATTGTTTTAAATAAGCCACTGGCATGGTGATACTAAGTGTTCTGAAAACACAAGCAGAAACTGTTCTCCCAGTGGGTGTAGCTTTCATTCTAAAAGCCAGTTCAATTTTTTTWTTTTTCAGAAGATCAACTGGGAGTACAGTTGCTGTACAAATGCTTTTACAAGTTTGAGTTTTCATTGTAGCAGCTCATTGTGGAAAGGTGTTCAAAATTACACAATGTTATGAGGTTTTAAAAAGGCAAATCAGTGAACTTGAAACTGATTTTTTTTTCTTCAAGTGCATGCATAGATGTGCACCCAGGATTATGTATTTACTGATGTGGAGGGAAGGTCAACCTTGATGAATTTCAGTAGAAGACTTCTCTGTCATTGACTTTGGAGGATGTATTAATTGGTTTTAATTGAAATGTTCCCACATATTTTAAGTTCTCTTGCATTTGTTGAACTTTGCTGCAGGGCCTCTGTGACAAGCTTGAGCATCTGGTTGTTGAGGATCACTTTAATCTGCAGCTCCAATTAGGGAATACCTCGTCTGTCACTTGTGCAGGATTAGTGCCATTGAGACAATCTTTCAGCAGCTTTCAGCCTTAGGAAGCTCAAGAATGTGGTTGAAGATCTTTCCTCTGAGGGGAACTGCTTTGTAATGTCTGTTTTCATGTGGATTGAAATGTTTGAGGAGCTGAGCTGGAAATATCCTCAGTACCTGGGGAGAGTCTGTGCCAGGCAAGGAGGGCAAGGGTTAGCTACCTAAAATATATATAATTCACAGGTGCCACGAGGTGATTATGTAAAGGTTCCTTCTGGAGAATGCTGCATTTCAGTTCATTCCAATGTAGAAATAATTTTTAAAAAAGGCCTTTATTTTCTGTTTCTTTATAGCTTTAGGATTAAAAGTTTTGTTTTCTGTATGCTTGAGTTTGATTGTTTACAGTTGATCATCAGAATATTCTGCAACGCTGGAAATGGGCTTTTACCTGGAAATAACTTGTATATATTACTTAAATATACTTGAAGTGCCCTGGTTTTATTTTAGACTAGGGTAAGGATAAATACAAGTTTTCTTAGATACGAGATATTGAAAGGCAGGAAGCTGTTACAAAATTCAGTCTATATTTTGTGTTCTGTTTACATCCAGAAATATCTGATCATTTCTTCATGTTTACAGCTTCATAGCATTGCTTTTTTATCATGCCAGTGAGCATTGTAATTGTTTTGTTTTGTTTTAAATAGAGGTATGCATCTGAGAAAGAAAATTCCCTTTGCCAAAATTCCATACATAAGTGAACAGAGAAATGGTGAAATACTCAGCAGCTGGTGCTAGGTCATGCAAGTCCAGATGTAACAAACTTCATTCACATAATGTCCAGAACATGGTTCTTTATTTTTAGGGAGGTTTTCAGGAAAGATGATGATGATACATGTTAAAAACAAAGCAGTTACTTGAATAGTAAGAGCCTGCAGAAGAAAGCTTAAAAAAAATGTCTCTTTGTGCCCAGAGTGATTCAAGGGATAATTAAGTATTTGGAGAAAGAATTGAATTAAAAAGTGGATATCTCTGTCAGATGTTTTAAATTCTAAAATCATTTTGGGATTTTTTCATTCAAGTCTTATCAATAGAGTTCAAGTGTTTTTTATTTTATGGGCATCCCAGATAGCTTTGGATTTTATTTAACAAGGAACAAGTGCACAAATATATTTTGAGGAAAAAGCACAGTGTGAGAATATATTTTAAATATAATTATTTAAGTGCAGGATTCTGTAATGGTATGTCACAGACCTTGTCTACCATTCTGTGTAAACTCTACACAAAATGCTTTCAAAGGATGACTTGCAGGGAACATTTCACATTGTAAACTTTCTGAACCAGCTTTTTCCACTTTCTACCTTGGCAGTGCCATCAGAGGTGGTGGATTTCTGATGGAAAGCTGACCAGATCATTGATACAGAAAACAATGAAAACTGCAGAGAGAGCAGTCTGGCGCTGCACAGACCCAACTAGAATATTGGTTGGAGTTTTTGTTGTGGACTTCGTTGTGCTCAGGCTTTGAGCCCAGAAGAAAATGATGAATTTCTAATGTACAGTTCAGCAGCTGTGTAATTTCTGATCCACAGATATGGATATTATAGTTCTGCCATTATAAGGATACAAAGGACTAAAAATTTTCTTTAATGAAACTTGAGCACTTTATAATTACTGTTCATTATCATAATAATATTTAAACTTCATATTCACCGTAACCAACAAGCCTTCTTCCTAGGAATTCTGATACCTCCATGCTTTAGAAGAAATTGTGACTATTTCAACATTTTCTTCAAATTTTCAACAGACTTTAAAGTGCTCCCTGGGGAAGTCATCGTGGCCTCAAACCGCTGGGTGTTCAAGCCCTTCTTTGGATACTTTCCAGAATCAAAATGTCCTTTTTAAAGTGAGGGCACTGAGGGTGATCTGCTCCATGACCTGTCCCTTCCCATTCAGGATGTCCTAGGATTCTGTGATTCTAGACACCAAAGCTGTATACAGTATATCTAAGGGATATGCTGATTTATGCAAATGATAAATTTTAATAGAGAAGGACAAGGCAGGCAGTAGCAGTACAGCTGTGGCTGTAGGTTAGAGAGAAGGAACAAGCCTATGAATCAGGCAAAGATGATGTTTTAGCTTATAAAAATCAGAAGAAAGAAATGTCACTTTTAAACATTGATTAATCATGTCTAGACTTTTGCAAGAAGGCTTATGGTGATGACATACAAATTTTTTAAAGGTAACAAGCGCAGTTACACTGGTTTAAAGCACCATGCGTCATTTTTTAATCTGTCTCGTTTCTTGTTTAGTCTGGAAGCATTTGTGGGAATAATTAAGAGAAAGTTCTTTGCTTCAGTGGGCACCTGCAGTTTCAAACAATGTGTAAGATGTAATTTCAGCACCTAGAAATTAAGACTTTTGCGTATCTGCAAACTTTAGAGGCAGTCAGTCGTTACACGGAGTTCATGTTGAAGCACTCGCCACCATTAGGGACTTATTCTTGTAGTGAGTTGGACACTCTGCTTCATGCTAATTTTCACTGTCTTTGGTAGAAGTTATAGTCTGCTTCTAAGAATTCTGGCAAATAAGTGAAACAATATGGAAGCATGTTCATTCTTAAACTGCTGGGGTTTTTCTTGTTTACTGGAGAAGCACATGACCTTTGGATTATATTTGCAGTGATGCTTTTGTCTGTTTTGGTATAGCATCTGGTTTGGTGAGAAAAGATTTTTCTGTTCTTAGTAGCCAGAGTGCTGGTAATCATACTTGATGGTAACTTGTATTTATACTAATTTGGAAAGTTCTTCTCAATATTGCTTGCATTTCAAATATTGCGCTAACATTTATTACCTTATTTTAAGGAAACAGAGAAACAGTCATTGTTTAATCTCTTGGAGGAGCATGTTGTCTTTATCCTCAATCTCTTTATTTATAAATTCCTTCTAGTTTATTTGAAAACACAGACTCTCTGTGTAGCCAGTGGATGTACTCTACTTCAGCTGTTTTCCTYAGCTATCACTAATTGTTGTTTCCTAGTAAAATAGTTAAATCTGGGRAGCATGTGTGATACACAAGATCTCTTTGAAACTGGGAAGAATTCCCACCTGTGACCTGAGTAGATTTTAGGCATGCATGAAAATTGGGAGATTCCTATTGACATCAGCCTGCCCAGATCCAGTCTCCTCCGGTAGCCTGAAGTTTCGCTATTGGGTTTCCCTTTGTGTTTTCCCAGTTTACAGGGCAGATACTGGCATTAATTTTATGCAGTAGACCTGCTAATAATGCATTTTTACAATAAAACTAATTGTATTTAAATATTACCAAAACTCTTCTGCTCTTTTAGTAGTGTAGTGTATGGTGTGTGCAGAATGGTCCTTTGTCCAGGAATTCCAGACTTTATGAGATTGTTGTTTCCAGGTGTGAGACGAGGCATCAGCTGTAAAGCTGAAGGGCAGTGGCACCAGCTGGGTGCTCCTGTCAGAACCGGGACACTCGGCAGAACTGAAGGAATGTTAAAATTGTAAACTCAAGCATTTGGACCCTAAGAAGCCTGAGCTAGTGCTGCATGAAGAGCCTTAACTTGACCTACCTTGCATGGATCATTTGGTTCTAATGGCAAATCATGGAAGGGTTTTATTTATTTATAGGCTCTTACTGCGTTCTTTGCATTTTGGCTCATATTTGTTGAGCAAAGAGTAATTCACAGCTTTGGGGGTTATCTTGTTGAACTGTGGATTCCAGCCTTCATTTATTACACAGACAGCCCTCTAACTCTGTAATTCATAGAGAACTCACAATGATTTTTTTATTGTCAAACTTTTAAATTATGTTTTTGTTATAATGTATGTATATATTGACCATATTACATTATCTTTATAGTAGTCCTGTAAGATTAATAGCAGTATCTTCTTATTTTTAACTGATACRGGATGAAAAACAAAAGATTAGGCCAGTATTGTCAAAATCATGGACTAATACTGGATGCTTAGCTTGGAATGATTAGGATGTCTTTTCACAGAGTACTTTTTGATGTTTAGATCAGTTATTCTCAGATGTAGAAGGGAGTGCTTAGCACTTCTAAGGATACAGACTCACAAGTGTTAAGCTGACTATCTAGAATTTAAAGAATGTAACATGAGAAAACTTTGGGTTTGAAGATTTTCCCAGGATCATAAAAGAAACTGTATCTCAGAGGCAGAGTTTTAACTGCTGYTCACCTAAGACTACCCAGGTTTTATAGTAGAGGTTCTAAAGATGAATCAGTAGCAAAAGTTTGTTTATAACTTACTCTTCATGCTCTTTCAGTCTTTAACATCTGTCTAGGGGAGTGAAGCAATTTCTGGAAACTTGAGATTTTGACCTATCTCTTCGGTTCCTTTGGTATCTGCATTGTTTAACAATTTTCAGATTTTTTTGTGGTATATTATTATTATTACTCCTAATACATTACAATTACAATACATTACAATAGGGGTTATTGCTTTTTTTTTTTTTTTGCTAAATTCTAGGTTTATAATTTTGCTACTAAAAATGTGATTTTCTTTTTTTCGTGGCTATGACTTTAGCCTTCAATAAAAGAAAGGGGGAATACAGCATTCCATAAAGCCCATCTCAGGTATCTCCAGCTAACTGATTCCTGAATTCAGCACACTCTTGCCTTGTAGAGAACAAGTTTTTTAAATAATGTTGTACTCTAGTCCTTTAAAAAGGAATAAAACCCTCACAGYTTCCACTTTGCTGTTTTCTCTGTTTGTTTAGGCTGCTTGTGCATATGACATTTCAAGTGTTCACAAAGAAGTTTACAGAGGCAATCAATAAATAGGTGAAAAATATTGCTCTATAAATAGTCTTTTTAGGAGTGAGTATTGAACAATTTTGCAGGTAGGTGCAAGTGCCATATATCTATGTTTGATTAGATAAATTATTGGTGAATAAATGAAGGAATTAAAATGTAGAGACTTCTTAAGAAGAAGAATTTTAGCTTCAGAATCGAACTTTTATCCAAATGCAATCTGCATAATGTGTCAATGTGCTCCTGTTATTTCCTGTTCAACATTGCAAAAATGCTCTTGAGTTCTGTATTTAAAGGAACACATCTTCTTTTCATAGTGTTTAATTTCTCCCTTGATATTTATAGAACTACTCTCATCTCACCAAGTTCAAGACCTACTGTGTTTTTCCCCATTTTCTTCAAATTTTGCAGCCCTGTGTATGTTCTCTTTAAATGAAATGAGCTCCTTGATAATGTTGCAATACTTTTATATTTCTGAAAATAACTGGTGTCACTGCTTACCTGTGTCTGTCTGTTTGCTTCCTTAGTTTTGCCAGCCTGGAGGATGGCAGCTTTCAAAAGAGAGGAAACAGCCAACGTTCTTCATGGTGGTTTTGACTGACATTGACTCAGAGAGGCACTACTGCTCCTGCCTGACTTTCTATGAAGCAGAGATAAACCTGCAGGTAAGAAATGTACAGTAAGAAACAAAAATGCAGACAGAGGTGTCTACAAACCATAGATCAGTGTTGTAGAAAATATTTTGCTGTTCCTGCTAAGGCTGCATTCTTCTGTCCTACAGAAATGCATGTATTTTTGCAAACAGTGAGCTTGATGTACTTTTTTGTGTGTTTGGAGTTTCTGTCTGCTTTGAAACAAAAAATAACCCAGCCAAAAATATGTCATGGAATTTAATTTTCTCCACCACATTTTCCTCTGTAAATGGGATAAACAATATGGTGTTCCTTTCATTTCCTTTCGTGTTTGACATAGCATGGATGATTCTCAGCCTTGTACTAGGAAAAGGTTTATTAACTTCTGCTCCCTCTGCTGGCCTGCTCCATCAGAACAAATGTGCACCAGGATGCTGTAGTGTATATCCTTATTTCTCTAAGTGCATTTATTGGCAAGGTTTTTAAAACTGATGGAATAATTATTCAGGTTTTAAGTTATATCAGATTTGAGGTGTCAGCTACTTGGCAGTGTTTGTTTTTTACCATGTTTTTAATTATTTTTTGGCAATCTCACTTTTTCAAAAACAGACATTTTGTTTCCCATTTGATGTAAAGTACTTCACAGAATATCTGCTGTGATTTAATACTTGGAATCTTTAGAATCCAGAACCTAGGGAAAACCTAATCCAATTTGTAATTGCAGACTGCCATTGTTGTGATTTGAAATACCTTCTTTCCTACATGAAATTTAGAAAACAAGTAAAACTTTGGCACTAAGTATAATGGAATTAGTTCAGATTATATAAATAGCTGAGTAATTTCTTGTTCTTTTACTGAAGAACTGTAAAATTATTGATTATTTTAAGAAAATGTTTTAATAGCCCAAGAGTACTCTGCTCATTTAATACTGGAGTTGAAGGGTTACCCTGTTGGTAGAATAATTGAAAGATGTGTTGTAATAGTAATAGTAATAGTAATAGTAATAATAATAATAATAATAATAATAATAATAATAATAATAATAATAATAATAATGGTGTGTTTTTTCTAGGCACAGTTGGAAGTCAGAGAGTAATAGTTATTCTCATTTCATTAGTGCTACAGTTTAGGTGGATATTTTTGTAGATTTTTAGAAGGATTCTAAAGCAGAAAAATGTGCCAATATTAAGATGTATTTTAGTCTTAAAATTTAGTGTAGATCAACTGACAGATTCCTCTTAAAAAGCTTAATATCTGTTATATTTCCTTTATTTTATAAGTAGAGAGTGAAATACTCTATAGTAATTCTTTCCCAGCTGATAAAAATTTACGGTGGCTGACTCTTCCTCCACTCTATGTATTTCATAATATAAACTAAATTTAGCAAACTTGTTATTTACCCTGTGGTTTCCAGCAGCTGCTTTTGATTCCCTATCCATATCTTTGAAGTAATGCTCATCACAAAACATCCAGTATTAACTAAAAGGGTTTTTTTCTTATATTGCCTAAGTATTAATACAAAAAAACCCAAAGTAAAAAACTGAGTGCAGCAGGATGTTGGTTCTCATAATGCCATTCCTGGCTTTGTTGTAAAGAATGCATATTTTTCAGATGAACTTGCTGTGGTGAAATTTATTCTATGACTGCATTGTTTATAGCCAAACTTCCTGTTTCTTTCTGAAACCCAAAGAGAATAATTGAACGTGCCCTGTTACATGGTCATTAGACAAGAATTCAGCACATGTACAGTCTGTAATGAAACCTAAGCTCATGGAGCATTGCGTTCGGACAGTAATAATTGATTTAACCATTCTGATGCTGCCTCAAGAAACCCAGTGGCCAGGACTTGAAATGAAACCTGGACAGTATTTAACCTGGACAGTTAAATCTAGTTCAATTTTTCCTTAACCAAATGATATAACTTGCTGAGGCAAAAGTAAGATTAAGTTTCAAAAACAAACTACAAACCCACTTTTTTTCCCAGTAGCGTTTTACCAGGTAAACTTTGCTGATACGTGAGACTGGTTGGAATTCAGCCAGGGTGATGAGATGTTTGACTTGGCAGAATCATCTTTTAAAAAAAAAAAAAAAAAAAAAAGTGGACTCAACCACTTGGAAATTTCTGTGTTTAATTAAATTGGGGGTTGAAAACAAGCTTACTTCTTAGCTTGTGACGGTAGAAGAGAACCATTGAACCTTTTTGGAACCTTCTGCATAATAACACAAACCTTTTAGACACAACTGAGTCTGCTAAGACTCAAGACTCAAGTTAAGAAGACTTCTATTGTTTTGGTTCCCTTCATTCCTGCTTCAGTTGTTTCTTACAAGATTAATTGGTAAATAAATGCTACCAGAAATGTAAGGAGTTTGTATTTACATGGAATATGTTACTGGTGCCATGATAACCTAGGCTGTGAGATTAATGTAGCAGCTGTAAGAACTATATAGTCTGCAGGAAAAAAAGTCTCCTCCCTGGTATCTCTGAAAGTCCTGGCTTCAGCTTAGTCTCTTGGCAATGCATGTCATAACAAGTTTTCCAGAGGAAAGCACAGGCTCTAGTAATCAGCTGATGGCCTATTTTCAACTTCTTACTCCTGGACAGAAAATAGAATGCCTTTTTCTTAGTTGACAGTTCTATGCGTTGCTGTTATCTGCGTGGGTGCTGGTCAGTTTGATTAATAATCAGCTCTCAAGAAGTTGCGGTAATATATAAAAAGATTGTTGTTAACTTTAGTCTGATTAATACTCCATATTTGTAGCCACGTGTTAGATGAAAACATTCCATTAAATAAGGGAATAGAACTCACTTGGTGCTGTGATTTCAAGTGATACAGCTTTGTCTTGGAATCCTTCATTTATTGTTCTGGTTTATGATGCTAGACTCAATTGTCCCAGTAACATTTGCTAAAGCTGTGTAAGGATATGTTCTTCATCTGGGTTTAAAATGAGGCGTCAGAACATTTGACCTTAACAGGAGAATAAATTTGGACTGTGGGTATGCTACTAGAGGCAGTCCAATAATGAATTAACAATGATAAAGCCTGGTGTCATTCAGAGGCAGCCCTGTATATTGCAGAGCAGTTCTAAATGCAAGATTTTCCCACCTCAAGTTCCTACATGAGTGTAGACAAATCTGGGATACTGCACTGGTTTCTCCTTCTAGCTTCTTGWGTTTCCAGCACATGCTTGGCTTTATCCACATTTCTTTTTGGCTTAAGGTGCTGTTTAGATGCTCTAGCAGAGCTGGGTGCCATATTCACTTCCATGAATCTGCAGGTATTTGTTTAGGAGATTAGGAATTAGGAGGACAGTAAATTGAAACATCTCCATTTCCCTTCCCCTCGCRGTGCTTTGAAAGTTGGTTGTTTTTTATTGTGAGGATTGGGAGGATGTGGAGGTGTATGATGTCCCATTGCTGTGCTTTTATTGGTTCTGTGGAGTTCAAATCTGGTGTGAAATCCACTTGAAATGTCATTGATTTGGGAAAACCTTGTCCTATCAACCCCAAAAAAGTAGTCTACTTAGTTTATTTTTTGGGCAGCTGAAGCAGTTGAGCAGTCAAAGGGTATTCAGAAGAATCATTACTTACATCTACAGAATTCACCCGCAAAACTCAGGTTCTCTGTGTAGCTTTATGAGTCATTAAAAAAAAATTAYATTCATACACATGCATACATTAATATGTTTGGTTTTGTGGCATGTACACAGTTTGCTAAAATTTGGTTCTTTCTAGCAGCAATTTCGCATGTTGCCACTTAGCAGATAAAGACTTGATTTAATACTTTTGACTGACTCAGCAGATACTTCTGTTGAYCTCAGCTGTGCTTCTTACCAGTTATGCAGTTAGAATTTATATTAACAGTGTTTGGAAGAGCACTACAGATAGAATCTTTTTTAAAAAATGTTGACTCAGAGCGTTTGGGAGCATAATGGTCAATTTGTACATTSCTTTGCACTTGGAAAGAAATTTGCCCTCTCTTCGCAACCTCACTGTCAACAAATGAGAGAATGATTTATGCCAGCAGTTGAGCCTGTGCAACTGCATTTCTTGCATTACAGAAAATGTGTTCRGTGAGATCAGCACAAACCCCCAAACATTTGTTTATAATAATCTTGTTACAAGATGGTATCATTCTTCTATATTGTCTCAAGCATATGTATGTTACATTGCAATCACAAATGTAAGATTAAATATATCACATTGGAAAATTGACATAAGTCATAATTCACAGCTCTCCTGTTTCCTGCCATTCACATTCTCCTCCTCTCTCTGTCCTCCCCTGCAAAAAGAGGAAAAAGAACTTGTAAAAATCCCAAACCATAAAATGGCAGATTCACAACATTCACAGATATTTCCTGAGTCAAGGGAAAAACTGCCAACGAAATGACCGTGCTTCATAAAGTTATAATTTTTCAGCTTGGACTGGAGGGTTGGTGATCCTGCTGTGCTAAAGCATATGCTGCTCAATGAGTCACTGATGTTTGGGTTTTACCAGATGGTGAGAACACTCAGTTCAATTATACCTATTTTGTATGGGAAGTCTGACCCCCCCCCCCCCCCTTTGGATATTAGAGGAGCATGTTATTCCTAAAATGAAGTTTAATAACTTTTTGTTAAATTTTCTTTCCTGTTAAATTTATTCTAAAAGTTTCTTCTTATAGTCAGTGCCCTAAACCACGTTTTGTGGAGAAAGACCCCAATTTTAAAAGCAATGTTTAATATATTGCATCATCATCTACTGAAAAATGGCTGTTGTGACATCATATAGAGATTTAAGGTAATGCCTTATTACTTTTCTATTCTGGTGTAAAGTCAAGGTTGTAGATCATTTTCTACATAAGAAATAGACTTGTATTTTAATGTCCTTTTATACCTATAAGGTCCTCTTTAGACCAGAATTTAAAGTTAAGATGAGAACATTTGAACAGAGGAAATCATATTTCCATCTTAATAACTCTGGCAATAATTTTTCTTGTCCTGTTCTTCCCCTGGCTCACGTATTTGCCCACAATCCCCAAGCTGAACTCATGCTTTTGCAGGATACAAAAACTTGTGTTGGGTGCAGGTCACCTTGTCCTCTTAACTCTTGTGTTTTTGAACAGAGGTCCCAAATTCAGCTCACAGGACAAGGAGATGCTATCTTTTGAGCAGAGATATTTCTTTGTCAGTAGAGATCAGATAATGTCTTTCAAACAGCACTAATCTAATTCATAGCAATTCACTGGAAATCTTTTCGATGCATTTCCCTGTGCAGTTTAAAGGGGTTAACTGTGTTTTAATTAACCAAAACAATCTCTGTGTAGAGTAGAATTTTGCCTTGGTGTATGTCTACATATGCTATTCTATATTCTTTATGAAACATTATACTGAGTTAAAATAAGGTATGAATTACAGCTTTCTTAGATTTGAGTTTTGCCATTTGTTCTGCATGCATTTTGTAGGTGTCTGCTGTCTTTTCACCTTAGTTTAGGTGTGTAGAGTTAGAAAGAGTGAATTCATGGATCATGATTCTGGGAAAATCCAGAAAGATTTTGTAAACTCCAAGCTCTGAAGTAATGTTTGCCTATGCACAGTTCTTGCTGAGGATTTGGTACTGCATTTCTTTCACATTGCTCAATGGTAAGGTTAACATGTTAAAAGCTGTTCCTTAATGCTATTGATTTTTGTCCTGTGGAATTTCAGCATTTGCAGGGCAACTCAGCAGCATCACCTTGGACTTCCCAGATCTTCTGGGGCTTGCATATCCCAGTGGCCTATTCCAGGGAGATACTTTGGCCCATGGCTGGGAAAGCTGCACTGAAAGGTGCAAAGTGTGGGTGTGAGGTTACTTTTGTTTCAAAGTCCTTCCATTGTGTTTAGCTAATAATGCTAATAATACTAGCACCTTCTGGAGTGCTCAGGGTGAGGTGTCTTAAATGGGAAACATCTAATAGATGATGGTAGTGTAAATTTTGTGTGATTCTGGAAGTGGATTGCAAACTCTTTACTACCACATAAGTACTCTGAAGTGTCAATAGGATTTAGAGAGTAAACAAGCTGACCTGTCATAAAAATTTGAGATTACTCTGTTTGATAAGTTTATGATCTTCATGTCATTTTCTATCTTTGATCCTTATCTGTTTTAGTTGATAGACCTCCTACTGTGCATTACTACGGTGTATTGTCCCCATTTTGAAGTTATTAAATCAAGATAAGGGCTATGATGCTAGTTTAATTTTTCACTCAGTGCTGTGGTTCTGTGCATGTAGGCAAACCACAAAGCAGATCTATTCACCTGTGCTTTTAGCTCAGTACAGCAGACTGCAGGCAGGATGCAGATTTGCCTTCTGGAAGCAGTCATCTTAGTTTATTTTAATTTTCATACATGTGTTAGAATTTATTGAATGATACTATATAATCTGACAAGTAAATAAAATTAATTGATGCTGAGTATTTTTTGGCCTTTGATTGTTCATAAAGCAGCTGAGAGTGTATTTGGCTGCAAATAAGACAAGCAGAGACCAAGTCACATGAGGAGAAAGGGATCTGTCCCAAATGAGTAATTGGCATAAGATTACTAAAATAAACTTCAAATAATTTTTCCAAAAATAAGAAATCATCCATGGTCTCTAAATGTTTATTGGACAGTTAGTAGAAAAACAACAGGCTTGCTGAACTTGGCATAATTTCAATGCAAAATTTTGCATAGGGCAAACTGGTTTTGACATAATAAAGTACTAGAGTGCATGTTTTGTAATGAGAGATGTTCGCTCTCCTTCGAGGGCTGAACGAATTATTAAGGCACAATTCTGATTTCATTTTCTGCTCACATTTGATTTCCTTTGAGTTTCAAATAATATCTACCAGCCTCCACCCACAGAACAGTGGAGCTCCATCTAAGGCCTTGTGTTTTTTAACTATTAGTACCTCAGTTTAAATGGATTTTCTTCCCTCTGACATGAGGATAAGCCTCATTCTTCTCTGCTCAACATGAATCAGAATTGACAGTCCACATTCTGAAGACAGGAGAAGGGTAGCTATGGTTCATGTGTGCTGTAATTCAGTTGCATATTGATGGAGTGAATGATAATGCTACATTCAGTAGTAGGGAGAATTTTTTTTTTTTAGTACATTGGTAGGCCATTTTGATCTTTAATAATTTACTTTGGTTCCTAATGTTGATTTTGCCTAGATTGTTACCTTTATGTTAAATGTCAATATTTAGAAGCAGAGCTGACCTCTCAAAGTAATGTGATTGTTGTGGCAAAATTAGGTTTATGAAAGTTCAAGAGGAAACCTTAAAGTTTGAAGGCTGGATCGTGGTAATTAATATCTATGTTTAATAAAAAAAGATAAGGTTAATATGAGTAAAATTGCTCCCTGAACTTTGTTTTTGGCTGCCATATTTGGTGCCTTTAAATGAGTTGCAGTTTTTCACTGAAGTAACACAAAATCAGTCACTTTTTTCTTCTAAAAGTTTTAACATAATTTCTTAGGCAGAAATTGAGGCTTATATGAAAATGTGTGCTTTATGTCCTGAGTTACCCCATGCAACATTGAAACATTCCCAGTGTCATCCAGATGTGACTTACAGGAAAGCTGCTTTCATGGAGATGAGTGAGTGGGAAGCAGAGAGATGTTTCATAGTCCATTGCCACTCGATGGAAAACGTAAAGTGTAAGGTCAGCCTTTGTCAGGCAACCCACAAATGTTTTAAATTCTATTAGACATAAATGCATGTGAAATGAAACGAATTGATAACTACAAGTACTTATTTCCTTGTTACATGCATGATGCAATTATTTTATTTATTTTATATTTATAATATTTAATTTGTGTAGTAGTGGTTTCAGTTTTAAGAAGTTTTTTTGCTCTTGGTCAACATCCATTTATTTGAGGGAAATATGCAGTATTTCATTATTATAATTACCTTTTGTTTAATACTTTTTCTTCTAGCACCAAGCTTTAAAATTMTTACCTTGTTACAGGGATCAGAGCTGTTTTAATGCATTTATTAATTCAACTGCTTTTATTGAACAAGTTCATAAACTGTGGAGTGATGCTGTTAGATCAATTGATTGGTAATTACATGTTTTACTTTACCCCATCACTTGAGGTCACAATTGTGTTCAACAGGTCCTTCCCCCATAAGAAAAGGCAAACAGTAGCAATGCATGCACTTGTGCTCTCTCTAGTTCTGAATTCTCATTTCTGTAAAAATTATGAAACTGATTATTGTGTTCAGCCAGAAGTTGTGTATATATATTTTACTGTAGATGCAGGCATGAACATTTGTTAAAATACGTGAAAACATTTGAGTTGAAATATATGTATTGTGCTTTAAGTGTACTAAGCACACACACACACACGTTTTTGGGCCAGTCTCTTAAGATGCCACTTTATGGCTATAGCAAACAAGTTGGGCAAAATGAAATTGCATTCTGTGTCCCTCAAAAGAAGTTTCACCATTTCCAAGTTTTTTTATCATGTATTATTAATGCAGAAAAAGAGCGGGGGAAAAAAAGGGCAAGTAAACAAATCAAACACTGTTGTAAAACCAGGTAAGATTTTTCTGTTTAAACCTATGATACATCCTCAACCATGTTCTGCCTATACAACAAATAATTACTTGTTTGATTGTATTTCAAATTTTCAAGAATGTAATAGTGTATTTAGTTTTAAAATTATTTACCTTATTTTGTCCTGTACCTCTTTTTATTTCACAGGACATAAGTGTTAGCATTGTACTGTTGCATGTAAGTTTTCATGATGGTTTGTAATATCCAATACATTTTTTCGGGAAAGCTGCTATAAGGACATAAGTCAGCCATAGTTTACAGATCTCTGTGTTATATTCTACTTATAACTTTAGAAAGCAAGTCAGGATGCAGAGGAAATAGGATTCTGAGTTTGAGAGCAGGGAACCGGTCCCTGATGGGCTCCCTGATGTCTAAATATGAGGGACCAAATATTTTAAGCATGGTGAAGTTATGTATGACCATAGGTAATCATGAAATTCTTCGATATAATTACAAAGATCTCGGTTACCTATTCTTTAACCTATTGAAGAGTCTTTTTCAGAACTTTTTTAATTAGGTGTTTAAAAAGAAAAGTATTCTTTTGCCTTCCTTGTAGATCTTTATCACCTGTTAAACTAAATGGATTGTTAATGATCTGGAACACTGGTTTGCTCTCTAGTGGTATGTTTTTCTAAATTCAGGTGTTTTCAAAGTCTGCCAGTATTTAAAAACAAAAAGAGGAAAACGGGGGGAAAAAAGGCATCTCTTTCAATATTGAGTTGAAATTAAGGAAATTCTGTGTCCATTCTATCATAGTATGAAGGGCTACCCAGCATTCTAGATGAGAGCTATCAGGGAAGCCCCATAGAAGTCTTCATCACCACCATTGTCATCATCTTCCAACCAATCATAGAGCAAAAGGAAAACTATAATGATAACTAGATAAAATTAAAAGAAAGGCAAATAGCAGTAACACTTTACTTTTAATTAACCAAGGCAAATTGAGAGAAAGGCAACAGAGCTGGTGAAGGGTCTGAAGCACAAATCTGGTGAGAAGTGGCTGAGGTAGCTGGAGGGATTTAAACTGGGGAAAAGGAGACTGGGGAGACCTCATCACTCTCTRTTACTGCCTGAAAGGAAGGTGGAACCAGGTGGGGGTTGACCTCTTGTTCTGGGTAATAAGTGACAGGACAAGAGGATACAGCTTGAAGGGGAGGTTCAGGTTGGACATCAGGAGGCATTTCTTTACAGAAAGGGTGATCAGACATTGGAATGGGCTATCCAGGGAGGTGGTGGTGGTGTCAGAATCCCTGGAGGCGCTCAAGAAGAAAGCAGGCATGGAACTCAGTGCCATTGGTCTAATTAACAAAGTGCTGTTTGGTCACAGGTTGTACTCAGTGATCTTTTCCAGCCTAAATGACTCAGTAGTTCTGTGATTCCGTAATTTAAATACATCTTTTAATCTATGTATCTTCAGCAAGGATTTCCCTAACATCCTTTTAGTCATAATTAGGTTGTAAACTGAATGCTGCGTATATAAAATAAGAAGTTACGGTAAAAAAAATCCCCAACATTACAAACTCATTTTGTTATTTTTTATTTAAGAATATATTTTCCTTCCATGAGAAAAGGGATAAAGAAAGATGAAATGTGCATCTGTCTGACCAAAAGTGCAAGTAGAATCACGTCTGTGGCTTTACTGCTTTGTAATCAGTATTGATACAGAATGCTTATGTTGTTAATACCTTGCTTGAAAAGTAGGTTAAAAGTCATGTGTTTGAAATCATTATCTACTTAGTCTACTGACTCCTAATAATGTGCCTGTGTGCCTGTCAGAACCTTGAGCCAGGGAAGAAACATAGCAGTCACATTGCATTTTTCTGTAAATCTTTTCTGAAGTAGGAGAGAGTGGTTTAAGAGTATAAACACTTTATCAATCAGTATTGTGCTGCTATCATACCCCAAAAGTTTTAAATCTAATTATGAATTAATTCAAGACCTGATTTGAAGTTGTGGGGGTTTTATTAAAATGATCTTGTATGGAAAGCTCCTCCCTTATCTGTGCACCCTGAGTTTTCATTATCTTAGAACCATGTGAACAGGGAGGAGCTTCTGTGTTCTCTTGCCTTTAGGAATGTGGAATGTTTTAATTTAATTTTTCCAAACATCAGAGTCTACAATTTGTCACATATCCAGAATCTGTTGTCTTTATGCCTAGAACGCATAGTTCCTCTTTAGAACAGTTGATAGAGTAAACTTCTGCTGATAATTTAAAAATTTGGAGATTTTTGAGGGCGGTGGGAGGAAACTGTAATTCCTGTAAAAGCTCTCCCTGTCAATATTAACATGGATGAAAATAAATGAACCTGTGGGGGATGAGTTATTGTGTTTCTCTATGAATTTGTGAATCATAATTTTAGCTTAGAAATGGGATGCAAACTCAACTAAGCATATACTTTGCAATTGCCTTAGTTGACATTTAGGTAAAATTTAATGTACAAAACCAAGTGTTTGTCCGTAAATGTATATATATTGTTGTACCAACTGATTTTGTTTTGGTATTGAAGTGTTATACAGTATTAACTAAGCTATTTTGATTAAAACTCTTTTTACTTAATTTTTACTTGAATGCTAAATTGTGGGTTAGTGTTTGCCTAAGGAAACTGTACATTCTGAATTGAGGTTGTGAAATAACATGAACTCGCAGCATTCCTGGCATTTAAGAGCATTTTTATCAGATTTCTTCCATTCTGGAGAAATGTTGGATTTTTGTTTAAGGAACTGAAACAATGAGTAGTAACGTGACAGAAATAGAAGGCAGATATTTCATGCTGTCATACGAAAATGGATGTAATTTTTCTCGTGTTCTTAATTAAGATAATGCAGTGATTTTTGCTTGGAAGAATGCTTGGTCAGAGGAACAGATTAAAAATTTGGTGGGTGGTGCGGGGGTGGAGAGAGTTACATGGAGAAATTGGAAAGCACAGACATTCTGTCATCTGAAAACTTAATTTGTCAAAGAATGTATGGAATTTTAGAAATGAAAATATTTAGTGACATCTTCAATTTTGGCTATGAATAATAATAAACTATTTGTGATTGAATAAGTTTTGGCAAAAAGATTACAGCCACTTGCACAATAGCACAAACAACTGCAAGTTTATCAGCACTGTGCTGTTCTCTTTTTTTTTTTTTTTAATCTTAGTGGTTCCTAAGTGTGAGGGATTTTTTCTGAGAAATATGAATGAGTTTTCTTGTGAAGAAATTTCTTTAGATTCCAAATCCACTAGGTCAGGCTGGAGATGACATTATAGATAATTTCAGCTGTGATGTTACTGGAAATTCTGTACGAAATTGAATTATATTAATATGAGGAGGACAAGCAAACATTCTTTTTGTGAAATGCATGATCTCTGTATTTGGAGGAAGGTTGATTGTAAATCAGCTAATGCTTTGATGTGGAAGGATGCTGTTCTGTAATCCACTTCACTATCTAAAATGCAGAACAAGGAGTATTAATTGTGAAACAAACAGCACTTTGTTTAACTGCTGTCTCAGAACTGTATCTTAGGTGATTGGTGCAGGACTGCCCAGGTTAATTTTAATAAACTGAATTACATCTAGAAGCTTTAGGGAATTCGGGCAACCATTGGAGTGTGCTCCCATTACTTGATTTTATTACCAGGTTCAAATAAAGAGGTATTTTTCTAAAGCTTTGGAAATGTTCATTTTTGGTAAAAATACTAACATTTTGTTTTGAGGTTTCTTTCTGCTTATTAATTGAAGTGTTTCTGTTTTCAAGGGATCAAAAGAAATTGAAGGTGAAGAGGAGTCCGGTTTAATTCCACCTGCAGAAGTTTTTGCTCCTAAAAGTCTGGTGTTGGTGTCCAGGCTAGATTATCCAGAAATTTTTAGGGTAAAGTATTTACAAATGCTATTTACACTRTATCAGTGGGCAAATCTGGTTTTAGGAGTAGCAGTGACTGTACTTTTGATTTAAATCATCTCACTCAGGATTGATTTGGGGATTTAAAAGCAAAAGTAGACTTAGACTGAACTAGAAAAAAATTCAGCATCTGTGACAATGAATAACCCCTGTAGGTTAAAATAGGGCTTTTTCACCCTCCAAGTGGTTTTTAAACTACATAGGAGGCATGATAAAGCTTTTCCTGGGCTCAGTGTACTCTATAATGGAAGGGGTTATTAGGACAATATTTGACTAACTATATAATGATAAATTAATAGTGAAAATCTAGTTCTCCTCCATATGTAAGGCRCAATGTCCAAGCCTCTTCCAGACCAAATTAAGATTCATGACAGAGATTTAGGATCTTGGATTACTTTCAGCTGATGAAATATGACTTATCAGAGATAAATGAAAAGCTTATATTTCTCCTAAGCCTATACATATTAACAGAAACAAATAAAGTTCAGTTTACAGATCAAAGGAGGAAATCATTCAGCAGTTGTCTTAGACATTAAGGATGAAAGTACCAAGTGAGATGAAAAGACCGGGCAGCCCAGTATTTTGTCTCTGATAGYTGCCCATAGCAAATGCAAAGCAAATTGTGTAAGAATAGAGCAGGCTGTAGAAATAATTCCACAAAATATTTTCTTAATTCAATACGAATAATAGTTAAATGGCATTCTGAACCAGAGCTGTATGGGTTTTTTTCTATAATTAGTTCATTTTCTTAACCTTCATATTTTACAACAAGCCAAGCTCAACAAGCGTAGAGTTTCACAGTTTGACTATGTGTTGCATGAAAAGTTACTGTTGGAATTATTTCTAAGAGAATTGCTAAGATATTTGCTGATTTATCAAAGTTACAGCAGTAAAATGGCACAAAAAGGTGCTGTGAATCAGTTAATTCCTTTTTTCCAAGGAATATCATGTTACTCTTGCTTAAGTTGTATTTGTGATTTCTCAGACAAAATTGGATACATTAGAAGTATGCTGTAATATTAATACACTGTTAATGTAAAATATATTTATATTGATATAATGAAATAAAGACTGTAACTTAAAGAACATATGGGTTTGTTGGTGATGGATACTAGTCTTAAAATGAGCCTCAGAAGCTCCTTGATTAATCAGTGTTCTACCCTGGAAATTAGTCAGGTTTAGTTGCATTATAGCTCAAAGCACAGATGAAGTTGTGTTGATTTTTATCATTTTTAACAGTAACTCATAGTAAAGCACTTCTTGTATAACAAACGAAGCAAAAATATTATACATGAAATTTCTTGAAAAAAGAACGTACATCTCTTGTAAGTAGCCAAGCTAAATTTTAAAAATAAATTACTGTCTCTGTGGAAAATTACTTTATCTTTGGTTGGAGAGTCCTTCAGTACACTAGTAACTATTAAGAAGAATTTTTTTTTCAAATTATGTACCTAGATCTTTAAATAATTTGACATCTGCTTTCCCTGTATAACAGTCTGATTTGTTTTGTCAATCTTTCTAGGCTTGCCTTGGCTTGATCTACACCGTGTATGTGGACAGTCTGAATGTGTCATTGGAGACTCTCATTGCAAATCTGTGTTCATGCCTTGTCCCTGCTTCTGGAGGGTCTCAGGTAAATGGGGGGTGGGAGTGGGAGGGAAGGGTATTTTTCCAGTTAATTAAATTTATGAAGAAAACAAAAAATAAATTCTTGAGATATTTTTGAAAGAAAAAGAGGATCATAGTTCAGCTGAGTGCTTTCCCTGTAGCCTGTCTTCTAAAGACAGCAAAAATTCCATGCCAGGATAAGGTCAAAGGGTTAATTTTGTCACTGAGTTGGCTTTTACAGGGCACATTAACAAATTAAGCAGTTTGTATAAGTTTAGTTTTTCATAATAGTGTGTTCAGGAATATTTTTGCTTGCTACAGAAAAATTTTTTATGGCTTTTTGCCTTTGCCATTTTCTAACATAACTTTCACTTTAGTTCATTTATGCATGTCTTTTCATTGATACAGTTTGGGATTCCACTGTTCATTTTTTTTGATAACTCATTAAAATTGCTGTTTTCATAGATTGTCTCTTAAATGCTGAAAAGTAACTCCAATGTTACTGTTTCCTCAGTGGAATTAAATATTGCAAATAGCCCATACATTCAAAAATAAAAGTAAAGTTTTCTAGCAAATAGACTTCTTTCTGCTTTTCACCTAGGCTTTTTAGGAGGAGAAAGTCAGGTTTGTTTATTGATTTACTTTATATAAATTATTCCTATACATTTGCTGGTTTTTGATAAGCCAGTTGGCTTATCAAAGCAATCACAGCAATCTTCTTTTCTTGGCTTTTGCTTTATGCTGTGATACTGATGGGAAATTATGGTCCTTATTATGAAACATACCTGGAAACTACATAAGCAAATGGCAACATTTTAAAGTTGATTACATACACAGCATCCCACCCAACCTATGGATTTTCAACCTTCTTGAAATTCTGCAACTCCCGAATTCTGTTCTGGTTTTTCCACAGCCCTGCCTGCTTTGGAATTTCTCTCCAGTGTTGTGTCAGAATGTCGTGTCAGCTTAGTCAAGGTCTACCTTATTGCTCTGCAGACAGTATCTGCTTTTGTATCCTAGGCTTTTGGTTTTTTGAAGGGGAATAATAAGATTTTATCTCAGAGTCAGAAACCCTCTTTTCCAGTGGTATTGAAGCCTCATATTACAGGTTTTGGTGATCCACTTGAACTTCTGGCTCTGCTCCTATCCTCTTTTTTCTCTCTGTCCATCAATGCAGCTTTTCTCAATGCTGTTTTCTCTGCTGGAAGAGGAAGGAAAAGTCATGCTCCTCTGGTTGTTCTTCCTTCTGCTTTTTCTCTTCAAATAAAATGCTCACTTATTTCCAACTTAAATTTTCTAGTATCAAACTGTCACTTAARTCAGAAATAAGGTGTTTCTTTTTTTGTCTTATGACCTCACATTTCCAGGGCATAATCTGAGTTATCTTAGAATGGGAGCCCTCTTCTGGCATTTATTTCCAGAAGTTCTGGAGGAGGTTATTCATGTTCTTACCATGGAAACAGTCAGCTGTGAAATGGGCAATGATCTGCTGGTGAAGTGCTGGGGTAGAGCATCTCTGCTACAGCTCAGGGACTTGTTTGATTTATGGGGAGATTTTTGGTTTCCCATACCTGCAGTGCAGCGACTAGACCTTGCTGCCTTCATACATTTCCCTACCTTTGGTGCCATACACAGTGAAGATTTGCCACACAGAAATTCCCCCCAGCCCGTGGCAGTTAGTGGTTAGAGGTAACTGCTTGAAATCACTCACTGCTTGAATGCCGTGTGGATTTACTCAGAGGAAAGCAAGGGTATTTTGCAATTGCAGTGCTGTTGGGATGTGATACTCAAGTGCACTCCTTTCACTCCCATTCCCTGCCTCCTTCAAGGAAGGTATGTTCTTGTGCTGGAAAGGTAACTGAAGTTGTAATTCTACTTTAATGTGCCGAGCAGGAATACAGGAATAGCAGAAGTGTCCTCTTCAATATCCACGTCACAAGTATGTTTGTGCATAAAACATTCATGCAGACAGTAGATAGCAAAGAAATTCAGTTAGTAATACTGTACATTTTTCTGATTTAAATGTATTTTAAACTTTCTTTTTCCTGGGAGGTCTTTTAATAAAAATGTACTAATAACTGCCTTCAAAGCCATAACTATTTAACTAAGTCAGTGTAAATGCAAGGGAGACACATGACTGTCCTCAAATTATATCAGATCTCTATTTGACTTTAAATTTCACTATATATATATGTACATATAAATAGGTACTATATTAGATATACTATTATATAATATATAGCATACAAAAGAAATCATTTTTGCAGTATGAATCGGTTATCCATATGATGACAGCTTGTTTTTTCTATATAAACTACTTTTTTCTTTAAATTCTTTCTACAGAAATTGTTTTCTTTGGGAGCTGGGGACCGACAACTGATACAGACTCCTCTACACGATAGCCTTCCTGTTACAGGCACCAGTGTGGCTCTTCTCTTTCAGCAACTGGGTATGTCTAGGTCTGCTTTGAAAAGCATTTTTTTTTTAATTATAAAATGAGGTATTTTCTGTTGTAATTCAATTTTAATCATGTGCCAAGAAAGCTGCATGGCAATGTAATTTCTTCCAAATGAAAGAATGACTAATCGAGCCTTTATCCCCTAATCAGACATCCATAGAATGTTTTTGTATAGCCTGCCTGTGGTAAATTATCTCCAGTATTAGAGAATCATGGAATAGTTTGGGTTGGAAGGRACTTTTAAAGGTCATCTAGTCCAATCGCACCATGTAGTATTTGTAAGTTACTAGGGTCAGAAGTGAGCATGGCCCCACTTAATCACAAAAACATTCATGTAAAAAGATTCCCTGCTCCTCTCCCCTTGGGTATTGTACAATCTCCAAAGAAAACCAAGGAGGTGTGGAATAAAGCTGGTGTGACTGAAAAGTTCATGTAATTCTGTTGTTATCTGTTACTCCTTATCTTTCAAGAAGATGCTTTAACACAATCCTCATCAAATGTTTAGTTGTTCATTCCAATTCCAGCCTTGCGTCACTGTTACCTGGGTACCTCAGTACTGGTGTTGTGTCTGTCATTAAATTCAAACACTCTCAGTCTTCATTCCATTGCTTTGTGAAGCAACTGAATCATACACTTGTAGCCATGGATAAGGGTGCAATTAATAATCTCTTCCGAACCTATGAGTCTCGTTTTTACTCTCAAGCAACTAAATTACCTCAGTATATGTGTTGTCATCTGTCATGCTGTCATCTCTCAAGCAGACAGAGAGAATGGATGGAAACCAGAAAAATAACAGTGAAGAACAGTAAGACCGTATGTTATAGAAAGCAGTATCAGATCTGATGAGCTGAAGCCATCTCCTTGTGCGAAGATTTAATTGTATACTTCCAGAAAGAATATTATTCCAAAAGGAATATTATAATTTTGTGTGTAGTAGTTTTAAAAAATTGTGGCTAACATGATATATAGGTGCTGCTCAACTTCACCTTCATCTTTCCTTTCCCATATCCCATAGCCTTTTTGCTGTCTGGCTTCTGTGTTTTTCTCCTCCTGCCTTCCAGCAAATTTGGAGGTTCCATATATCTTGCTTTTCGGTGGCTTGTAAGAAGTATGTGTCAGTGAGCCCATACTTACCAGCTGCCCTTTCCAGTCATAGTGCATATAAGGATAGGAAGGTCAGCAGAAGGAGGGGGAGAGAAAGGAAGATAAGGAATGAAGATGTGCTCATTGCTTACTTTTCCCGTTAGTGATGCTTCAACTGGCCTGAAGAAGGGAGAGACTGAAGAAAATGTTTGGTTATAGAACGTGGCAAATCTTGTCATGAGAAGCTTATAGGCTTACATCCTGTTTCCCTGAAGGGGATCATGCAAGTTGGTGGGAAAAAAAAAAAAAAAAAGAAAAAAAAAAGAGTTGTCTGAGTACCCCTTCCTTTCTGTTGTAGCAGAATTTTCTCTTTTCCAAGGCTGTAAGAAGTATCAGGATGAACTTGTCTAATGGCCTTGTGTAGGCCCTCTTTTTGTGTCTCCCTATTCTTTGGTGGGACAACGGTGGTGTAGTTGCCTGGGAATGGGGCTGATACTAGTTAAGGAATAGGCAAATAGGTTGGCAAGTAGATTTTTTTTAAAGCAACTACCTGTAAAAGGCTGCTTTTTCCACCTCCTATTTCTTTTTTTTTTGTTTGTGTTTGGCGTGGGAGGTGGGGTATGTTTGATTTTTTTTCCGCATGTATGCCTCAGTACCCAGGTGATGTATCTAAGTATTTGGGGATACAGCACAATGGTAGAATTGCCTTATATCTCTAAGGACACAAATTAGAAAATATGTATGTTTTCATAGCGTACCTCCCTTTCCAGAACAGCCAAAATTCCATTCCCATGTAGGTGATGGGCTGTCATCGTGTTCTTAGTGCCAAGGATTGTTAATTCTAAATTTCTGTTTGGATTTACTGAAAAAAGGCTTGTTAATACAGCTACACATGCCTGTTTGCAATGGTTGTTAACTGTGAGAGGACCAGGAAATACTAACAAACTTTTAAATAAATTCTCATTTACTCTCACTTTTCATGTAGTCATATGAAGAGTTAAAGACAGTGAGCCCAGAAGTGTGTGATAGAACCTGTGGTAGAATCCCTTTGAGAAAGTTTATTTTCCCAAGATAAGGCCTAATCCTTTCTGCTGGAGATCACAGTCGAACTTGTCAGAAGTTTTTGTGCTTCTTGGAACAATATTCACACTTGCTGTATTTCTCTTGCCTGGCTGGAACAGAAGCTTAACCTGTATTTGTCTCAGCAGCCTGGGCAAAAGCATTCTCCTGCTTTTCACTACTTCAGTATCACTGTTCTCCCATCAAATGCTGGTGTTTAGGACACAAATATTGACCAGACTGTTTGTCAAATAATGACATGTTCAGTTATTTCTCTTCGGGTACAAGTCACTTCATCCTATCTCAATTATTAATAGAAAATCGAAGAGTAGCTAGAAAAATATTTGTGAACTGCATAAATCACCTTTTTAAAAATAGTTCTTTCTTGGAGGAAGGTGGGCAGCAAGACAAAGTTTATCGCAATGAATAGATACAAAAGTAATTTCAACATTTATTTTGAGAAATATTGTGCAATAATAGCCTCATCATGCTTTTTGTGCTTGGCAGGATAATACTGTGTCAGCAGATGACCCTCCCTGTGTTACTGAGTCCACAGCATATCTGAAAACAGACCTTATTTTCACTTAGGCGTTAAACTGTGGTTGGGAAAAATATCCCCAAAGGTTTTAAGCTTAGTAATAAGGAACAGCAGTGTTTGACATTTTAAGTCATACCTTCATTTTTTTTATTTTAAAAAGCCTAATATATGGGAATAATGTGACAAAAAAACGGCCTGTGGCTGGATCACTAGAAATTATTTAATCAATGGAGGATTAGGTAGAAAAATAGGAATCATAAAATTATTTCTAAAAATTATCCATGGTAGCAAGACCATTTTCAATACTCTTCTGTTTCTTGTTCTTGTCTTAGTAAAATGATAGATATCTATAGAAGCTTCAAAATGCAGTAGCTCAGAGGAACTCTTCAGGCTCTGAGGAGATTTAGGTTATATTTAGGTTATATTTAGGTTATATTTCTCTCCTGTCTCACTGCATTAACTATGCATTCCTAAGTTTCTGCCTTAAGCCCTTTTCTCCAGACTCCAGCCCTACTTGCCTTCTCCATATGGGGTATTCAGCAGTAATGTATTCAGTCATTTGAATCTGAGACACGCAGTTCCATCTCCCCAAGAGGCAGGTATTGTTTTCAAAAGAGACCAGGACAAAAAATAAGGGACCTAAGCAGCAAAACAAGAACCTAAAGTGTAACCAGAATGTTTGATTTTTACCCATTTCACAGACTTTTAGCAAGAATCACACTACCAAGCTGAGCAGAACAATTATGAAAATGTATTTTCCTGAAGAATATCTGTCTCTGTTCCAAATACTCAGTCAAAGACAAAATTTCCTTCCTTTCCTTCTTGTTTAATCTCATATCAGGTCTGTTTTCCTATGTCCTTATTTCCCCTGTTCTGTTTTGTTTGCCTTTGCTTGTTTTTCTCCTCAAGTCTTAAATTCACCACTCAAGTATTTTCAGTAAAACTCATACCGACATTATGTTAAAAAGAGTAATTTTTTCATGGCAAAGATGAAACTTTGCGTCTTCTGGAGAAAACACAAGGTAAGGGTGCTTTGGAATCCAGGGCTGTGTAGAGTAGAGATTAAATAGGTGGAATGGCATGAAGATGAATGGTAATGGTCGGTGGAGCCAGGTTACTTGGCAAGCTTCTCTTTGATTTGTCCAAACTATGATGTAACTGAAAGTGCTAAACATCACTATCCTCTAGCCTTTTTATGTATCGGAAAGTGTTTTTATCTAGAAATTTATTATGCACCATTAGGCAGTATATGAAGCTTCTAAAAYGAATACTTAAAAATAATATAAAATAGTTGAAGACTGCAGTGTCACTAAATATTTGTAATTCCAGATCTCAAAAGTGATTGATTGATTAAACTTCTAAAGATCATTACAGTTGCACAAAATATAAATACTAGGGCAGATGTTTGTGATGATGGCAGAGTTGCTAAGCAGGGAGGTACTTCAGTACAAGCACTTTAAAAAGCTCCACTCCAGTAATGATGTATTTTCTTAATGTGACTATTCAATTCCAAATTTCAACACTGTGACTTGGGACTGAGAAGTTCAGAGTGTTCTCTGTCCTTTTGCCCTGCTTGAATGTTCTTGCCTTCCTTTTGCATCGGAGCAGATACTTCTCTGATACCACAGAGAAGAAAATTAAATAATTAATCGACAACAAGTAAGCAAGTAGGACTGAATTATCTTCCGTGGTTCCATGAATGACACTGACAGGTGATTTTTGTTGGCTTAAACAGTCATGGAGCCAAACTCTCTTGCTGTTATGTGGTGATAAATCCAGTCAAAACATAATGATGGGATCATGTATTAACTGTCATACCTTTTTATAGTGTTTTGGAGTCRTGTGTTTAAGTGCACAAAAGAAAATATCTATTGAATCAAAAGAAGAAAAACTGAATTTACAGTGTTCCTTAGATTAGTTTGTTTTTGTGGCAGCTAATTTTTGAACTCAAAATACTTGTAGGACATGCTATGCTTTATGTTTTTATTCTGAATGAGAGTAAACGTAATTCTGCTTAAAAAGTGTAGCTTGCCTTAGGAAACATAAGTTCTTACATAATATAGAGTCTGAAAGGAATATTTAAATTGTTGGTCATATTATAGCTCATACTGGCTTCTAGAGGCTGCCTTTTGAACAGTATTCTGTATTCTATCTTTTTATTTTACTCCCTATCATAGACCATATGTATTGCCATTTGCTGCGTTTTAGATCAGTATTGTTCAGAGAGAAGTCACAAGTTACAGAAACAGGTGAGCTCCATTACCTGGCTCATGTTAAAGGATCATTAATTATTTAAGGCTGGAAGTTGCAAGGTGATTTCTTACTGTAGGACAACAAAAATCCTGAAACACCTTTTGTTGGGAATAGTAATGCAGAGCATTATCACTGCATTTAAATTAAAGCTTGATCAGTTTGGGGTTGTCTGATATAGTCATGATGGCAAAAGGCTGGACTCTTTCACTGTTTGTAGGCCCTTCAGTCCCACATTTCTATATCCAGGATATATTAAAATACCCAGAAATTTTGCTTTTGACTTTTGTTTGTTGACACTTTGAGTAATGTTTTCTGTAATAAAATAACATCTCATTATTTTAATTCTGGTTTAGAAGAGATAAAATGTTCAGCCTCTCATCTAATCTATTTTATGCCAACAGATGACAATACCAAATTACTGTATAAATGGGAAAAGACATTCCTGATAAACAGATGTGTGTATTTGTATGGCTGGGAGACATTATGAAAGGGTCACTGAACAGTCAGCACGTGAGCTGGCTTATATACTTGTTGACTAAAAATCCTGGTGTCTTTGACATAGAGCAAGAATATTTTAATATTTCATTATGTAGGGCAGTAAAGCAATGAAAGATTTAATCTGCAGAGGATATGAAAAGCCCAGATGCAGGCATTTTCAGTACAGCAATACCTCTAACAGGGAGATGCATTAAGGGTTGATGTGGTGTCCTTTTCACATCTTGGGTTTGTTATGAAATTTCAGTGATACAAACCAGAACTTTTTTTTAGCCCTGTCAAGTTGTTTACAAACTTCTTACCCAACTCAAGTCAATTTCTCTCCATTCCATGAAATATCATGTATCATGTGAGGGGAACATATGTAACCTTTGCTGGGTTTTAGCAGCATGTGTGATTAAATTAAGACTGTTTTATTGAAGTATATACACTTCTAAATAGTCTTTGATCTTACTAAATTGTATACTCTCCAGCCTATGGAACCCAGCATCACATGAGTGAATGCTGTTGGCTTATGTTCTAATTTCAGTTTAAATCCCACTGGCCAGTGAGCTGCAATTAGCTCCATAACTGAGCAAAAGAGAATTTACCATTCAAGCTTTCCAAGTAGATTTGTGTAGAACAAATAGATTATGAAGGGATTTGATGTGGCATTTGCTGCTAATGGGCCCTTACTGCTGCAACAGCAGAACAAAAAGGAAGTGTTCTCTTAAATGCTGTTGGAAATAAAGGGATATTGTCATAGTGATTTTTATACAGGGACTCTTCTGCACTTCCAGTTAAAGGCACTTTGTGGACAGTCACTGAGGCTTCATTTCCCCAGCAGCATAAACTGCCAGGCAGATGTTCCTGCCAGGAATGTTCACTTCCAGTTGCACAATGTACCCCATCTCCTTTGCTAAAGTGGTGCTTGACTTGGCTGTGCTGAGCAGTTTCATCTCACCAAGTTAACAGAAAATATTTGGAGGGTGGAAGAAGAGAGTCCTGTCTGTTTTCTGTCAGCAGTCTCAGGTTGTGGTTTGATGCTGTGGCTAAATCAGACTAATGGCCCTGCGCTGCAGTGAGAACAGACCCATCTCTCTGCCAGCTTGACCTCACTCACTCTTGTGAGCTGTGCTGCAGGTGTAAGGAAAGCAGCAGCACCAGCATCCCTGTCAGAGAGAGCCATACGAGCAGATTCCAGTCAGGTAATGCCAAACTATTCCTTCAGCTCAGTGATTCTGTTTGTTTCCCATACATGGATACACTGGGAGCTTGGTCAGCAACCCCTGAGATGCTGCTGCTGTAGTGACAGCTGTCAGTAGGCAGGAGTCTGAAATAAATTGGAGGCACTATCCTAAATTTCTTGCAGTTTTCACTGTTTTGCAGCACAGCAAAGCACATGACGAAAGATGCTCCCTTACTTGATGTCCAGTCCAAATTTGTATTAATTTTGATGAGACAAACTGTGCCRTAGTTTATTTTAAGCAAATTGCAAATCTGAGAAAGAAAAGTTATCTGGCATGAGTAAATAAACATGAAGCTGTGTGTTTGATAAAATGCTGTAGTTAATAAGCTATTTTTAAAAGGAAACATTTCAAATAAGAGAAAAAATAAAATAGTAGATTTCCGTTTGCTCTGTAACAATTAAATTTATTTAAATGATTGGGTGAAAATTTATTTTGAGATACTTGAGAAGATGGTAATTTTCTATTTACAGCAGGACTTCAGAAAACACCTCTCAGAAGAGTGTAAACAAATTATTGTTTTTCAGAGGTGAGAAAAATGTAAACAGCAAAAAGCAAATGTCTAATAAATAGACAAACAAATTTCAAAGAGAAGCAAAACAAAGTTTATCTCTGCTTATAGAAAATACTGAAATGGATCCTACTGGGAAAATTCTATTTTTGCTGGTATGAGTTCTGGCAGAACTTTTCTCACTATTCCAAAGCAGGCTTGGTAGCTGTTAAACCATAAGTGCTTCCAAAACTGTAATTTCCAAATGTTAGTCTTAATACTTGTGGTGATTTACTTCCATATATTTGTTCTTGTAAATTCATATTTTGAAATATTGCTCTTTAATTGCAGTTTGGGCTGAAGTGTCACTATGTTAGGAGGTCAGGAAAATCATCTCAGAGCATTTGACAAAGAATTTTCAAAGTTTGCTAGAGAATCCCAGCATTGTCTTTAAAGAAAATAAAGTGATTTAAATTTTTTTTCCTGGTTACAATGTTCCACAGTTTCTTCAATTGAATGTTTGTCCTTTTATGCTCCATGAATATCAGCCAACAGAGCCTGAAGATTGCTGTAACAGAATATCCTTATCAGCCACATCTGTTCTTGTTTGCTTTGCATTTATTTGGCTATGTTAATATAATGCTTCTCTAGTTACGTTCCTTGAGAAAGACTTTGTAGTCCTTAGACAGGAAACAGGTATGTTTGCAGTTTCTTGTGTATCCTTGACCATTTTTCCTCTGTACAGTTTAAGAATGACAGTACTCTTCTCCTTCTTAGATGCTTACTTTCTAAGGATCCTAATGGTATTACGCTCACTCTGAATTGTTTTGTTAAAGAATTTTTTTTCTGTTTTAAATTAATCCAGACAAATTATGAAATCTTAAAAACAAATCAGGTTGTTAAAAAATTTTAATGCTCCTTCTGAAGTTTAAAATGACTGCTGGTCACTGAACAGAATCTTCCTTTACTTTCAATATACCATCTATGAATCAATTTGGAGAGCTGGTAAATTGCTCTGGTTTTTATTACTTAAATGCCTCAGCAGTTTCAAATAATTTCTCAAATCACAATTTTAGATTTGCTGTCCGACTACAGAGATAATTTTKACTAATCAAACTCTAGACATAGTTTTTATAATCTGTGCTTACTTTTTTGACATATATTTTGATGTATGTGGAAGAAAAAGTTTCACAAAACTCTTGGTACAAACAGTAAAAGCATCATTCTTGAAGGGGCAGTTCTAAAGAATGAATGAAAGAAAGTCATCTGTAAAAATTTGTGAAAACATGGGAATATTTCAGTAGCACTCTCCCACCTCTACTCATGGAAACAGGGAAATACCCTGGGAAACTGGGAATTTCTGTATCCTGATATTAGGAATCATACAGGTAATTAGCAATTAGTACAGAGATTATTAGTAATTATACAGGATTAGTGCTTACCTTTATTTATTTTTTTTCAGTGTTAGAATAGTAAATATTTATGGGATAAATATCTAAAACAAATAGCTTCCTATTTTAATTACCTTTCTAGATAACTAAATAACTAAGCAGAAGATCTGTGAAATCAGACATGAAATGAWATCGTATTCTAGTCAGAATAAACTATTACTCAGATGTTAACACCTGCGTGCATATAGAGACAGACAATGAGAGGACACAACCTTCTCTTTTAATCTGATAGTTAACAGTTCAATATTTAGAAATAGTGCTTGCCATACTCCCTGTAGGAAAAAATGTTACTCTCATGTCTGATTTGTAGGAATATTCTTCCCCTTAACTAAATCTAATTTTTGTAGCATCTGTCAAACAAAACCTGTTTATATGGGCCAGACATACAATCAGTAGCTAACTTTTAACTGATAATGCAGTTTATACATTTGTGCAATTCAGCTTACTGCCTTCATGTAAAGTTGGCATTTACCTCCTTGCCACATGAATACTTTCTGTATATTAAAGGGTTATTTATCTGGTTTGCCTACCTATGTCTTTCCTGTTTTGTCAAGAAAATTCACTTAACACAGCAATATTAATCTTGAGCTTATCGATCTCCCTTTGGGTATTTATAGCTTTAAAATATGCATAAGAAATGCTATTGCACTTAGCTTTTTCAGGGATGAAAACTTTATTATCTACATCTTCTGTTAAAAATTGTCTTTAGTTTTATCATTATCTCTAAAAAGAAAAAAAAAAAAAGGACTGATTGTGCGCACTCAGTGCATTGGCAGAGTTGTATTTGGAGGCTCAAGAAAACCAAAGGGCTTTCGCTGYTTTAAGTAAGTCTGCAGAGGGTTTTAATGAAATTGGCAATAATGGAGTGATATCAACATACAAATGACAGACAGACTAACTGTTTTCTTAAGTAGATCGTATACTGTGCTTAATTCCTGTTTCTTTGTGCCTGTGTAATTTAAGGCTTGGAAAACAGCCATCTGCTTGACTCAGTGTAGACAGAACTGGATACAGTGGATACTGTTGGCCTTTGGGGGAGTGATAGCTGTRGGAATAGTTATCTGTTGGTTGAAGAATTTTTATATACATATATCCTCATTTTCACAGTCTCTTTGATATGCTTTTAATGATCAGTTGGCTTTCATGGTGTTTATGCCTGAATCTTTCTCTATGGTTCTTCTGCTTTCTCTTCTCACTCTCYCCTGAGGCAGGTTTGTAGGGAAGCCTTCATTCCACCCTTCTTACAAAGAACACGCAGAATTAATGGTTCAGATTCTGAATTGCCTTCACTCCAGTTCCAGAATCAAAAATGCATCTCTGAAAATGGGGGTTGGCTTCAGTAGTGAATGTCACACCTGTATTTCCTTCTCTGGGCTCAGAAATGGGGATGAATTCCCTCTTTGAGGGAATTCTTTAACTATCAGCTGAAGGCTCTGTGCTATAAGGGTTGCTTCTCTTCCTCCTGAGTCTGACAAAGCCCAGGTTAATCTGTTGGGGTACTCATCTGTCTCATACTCTCTGGTACCCAGCCAAAAAGCAGGATAAATTAACCCTCCCTAAGCTCTCTGCTGGCACAGCCAATTGCTCCCCATTTGTGAGCAAGGTTGCCTAAGATTTAATCACGGAGTGTGCAGTCCAATTCCGGTAACAGACTTGGGTCCTTTCCTAAATGCAAATTGATCCTAAGCTGAGTGACATAGCAACCTTTTGGGTTTAACTTCGTGTAGTTGATTGGAGATACTGTGTAATTTTTGGGTGGACAAATGAATGCAATTTGGCAAGGATTGCCTATACAAATATTGAGCATTGTTGTTGCCTCTTATTTACTAATTAAGCTTGTATTTTGGTCATTAGCAGTGCTATGCAGCCACGTCTAAAAATAAATATGAAAAGAGTTTTGTTTTTCTCTACTCTTTTCCTAGTTATATTTAAAGTTTGACACTGTCTGGCACAGAACTTGTACTATGCGGTCTCTAGTGGCCTTTCAGAAAGGCTTTTCAGGCTTTGTTGACCAATTTCCTGGATAAGTCTGGCAAAATTATGGATTATATTGTCTATTAAGCTTTTTCTTGTGTAATTCAGGAATCGCATGTGGGCATAATAATGCATTCAACAAGTTGAGTACCAAATCAATGTTTATCACTCTTTACAGAAGTCTCAAGAAGTGGTAGTTTTTTGTTTTCATGCAATATAGAGGACAGTTAATAACTTGTCAAGTATACTTTGTGTTTGGTGGTGTTTTTTTTAAATCATTCTTAAATAAGTACTTAAATTCTAGAACAACAGGAAGCAGGCAGAATGATACATTTGTTGATGTAGGATGTCAGATAATTTAGTACAAATTACAGATTCTTTAAATACTTGAAAACAGTGAAGGTCAGGAAGCCTCCATTCAAGATTTTCCAGGGTATGTATAATATTTTACAGGATGTCTGTCTTTAGACTGCAAAAGAGTAATCTGTAAAAATCAACTTGTTTGTTGTTTTTCATGTTGTCTATTTATGCCCTGACAAATGAGCATCGGATGTAGTGTGGAGTCTGCAGACCAGCAGAGGGTTCAAGGTTGCAGACAGACATGATTGTATCTTGTAGCATGAGGAAATGGGACTCAGGCTGTCATTTGGAATTGGTTTGTTTTCAGTAAACAACTTGGAAGGCTTGAAACAGCACCTTGGTGGCTTCCTCAAATAATTTAATCAATGGCTTAAATGGTTTAGGAAAGGAAAGTAGTCAAAAGTATTATTTATAATTAGTTTGATTCTATCGGATGAAAGTTTCCCTCACAGTCATTATCCTGCTGATGTTCCTGGAAAGAAAGGGAGAGAGAAGGAAAATGCTGGTACAAGAAATCTGTGTGGGGTCTGCAAGCTTTTCAGTCAGTGGAAGCGGTAGCCTGCATTTTATTGTCTAAGTGTGTTAGGTGCTCTCAAGTTCAGTCTCTTCCATAAGTTTTGCAAATATAGCAATACTTCTGTCTAGCTGAGCAAAGCTGGGGCTGCATAAGGTGCATTCATACCACAGTAAACATTTCAAATTCACCTTCCATGGCCACTTAAAACATATGAACATCTGGGAGACCAGCTCCCAGAATGTAATGAAAGCATGTTTGCAGTACATATTCTGCTGTATGGCATCAGGCTTGTCTGTGGGAAATAATTGCTGAAAGTAGTCAAATTATATTGGTGCTGATTAAGATGCGCTGAGAAATGCCTTTGTGGAGTACAAACGGAAGCTTTATGTCCACTTTATGGCCACTAATGTGCAGTAAAACCAGGCTAATTTCCCTAGTGAAACTATTAAAAGTTCACAAAATGTACCATTGCTGCTTAGTAATTTGAATAAAATTTGTGTTCCATTGACTGGACATGCAGAATTTTCTGTCAACTGAAGACATTTACAAAATCAATTTTTTATAGTTGTAAAGATAATAATCAGCCAGACATACAATCTAACACTATATATCTGAACGTGAAGATTACCTCTATTATTTATACAAAAGTGTATCATTTTAGTAATCCCTAAGAGATTTTAGTAGTCCCCAGAGTTCCTACAGCTACTGCTTTCAAATACTATGAAGTACTTGCAGGTGTCCTCTTTATACATAAGCATAATTCTGATTTCCCCTTYATTTCTGTTTTTTATTACTAAAATTTTTGCTGAAGTGTGCAGTTACTATGTACTCCTGAGAACTGTGTATTGTTTTGGTATGAGGAAGTCTGTATTCAGAGGAGATTTTAAATGGAATATGCTGATACTTAATAAGTTTCATGACTTTTAAAGGTGTTAGAATTAAGATTGTCCTTCTAGAATCTTAAATCATCTTAATTCACAGCAAAATAATATCACTAAAAAGGCTGTTTCTTAACACAGCCTGATTTCAGTTGAATCTTCTCAGTAAATGCATGTTCTAAATCTTTGCAAAGCCAAGTTTGAAGTCAGTAACATCCAGAAAATATTTTAGAACTCTTACCTTTCAGAACTCAGGTTAGAGTTTTAAATGTGCAGAATGGGAAATGATCTCTTTCAATAATTTTCAATTATAGATATTTTAATCACAAAAAGGACTTTTTTAAATCACAAAAAGGACTTTTTAAAAGTGCATTCTATTTTACTGAATGATTTGCATATTTGCAAGTTTTTTTGGTATCATTTTCCTCGATAATACCTGCCAAAACATTACAGATTTTTAGAGAGTTGCTTAAGAATCTTGCATCTGATTGTTGGAAAAAAATGTCAGATGTTTAAAAAACATGTATTCCTAAATGTCTTAGGAAAGTGTTTAGTGTGGACCGAAATAGTGTAAGAAGCCCAAAAATTTTGTGGGAGTGGAACAAGGGCAGTTTTGCATAAAAGGGGAAGTTTGAGTGTTTAAATTCTTACTGAGATTTTTTCAAGCAGGCAACAGTTTCTAACTTAGTGTTCAAGTATATACTCTTCATCCATAAACACCTTGCGTTTACGAACTGAGCTTCACTCCAGCCAAGAAAATGTGCATACATCATTGAAGAAAAGAGATTTGTTAAAACACGTAATAAAAGTTACTTAAACAAAACAAAGTTTTCATTAACATAGGAATATAGAGGTGCTGCATAGTCACACTTCTTACTGGGGACATTACTGCAAAATAAGCAGTAGCTTTGTGAAGGTTATGCAGGCTGTCTTACTGATAATACAATCCATGTCCGCAGGGATACATCATACATTCCAGCATATTTCAGGGAATTTCATAAATTTCAGCATATCTCACATGTGTCAGGCATGTCTGCTTCTCAGGATGGGGCTTTTTTTGAAAGGAAATATATTTTTGGTTTTCCCTGAAAGCACATGGCTTTGTCTCTAGGTAAATTATACTGTTTTAAAAAAGCCCCAAAACGATCCCATCATCTGATTCATTACCCTAAATCTAGTGGGCCTTTTTTGAACATTCAGATCTTCCTGAAGGTATCTTTCCAATGACACATACTCTCATACTGCCCTGCCCTCTTTTAACCTCATGGCCCTAGAATGCTCTCCATGGATAAAGTATGAATGCATTTACCAGCAGTCTTGTCTTTATCTTTGGAACATGGCAGTAAGATTTTTAATTTTTTCCCCCTGCTTGGAGATACAAAGAGGTTTAGAAGTTAAGCCTGGATCAATGAAAAGAACTGAGTACTGGATACACAGAAGGCTATGCAAAAGATACACGTAACACTGAAATCATTATTAAGCGTTGCTGGGATTTGTGCTGAGAAGGGGAGATCCTTGAAAGTGGTGTTGAAAGGGACATGTAATACAGTATATTTGAAATGCAGAAATACATTCAGATACGTGTAGATAGTATTTTAGCAACCTGAAAAACAGAAGGAACCTGCACTAGTCAAGTAAAATGTAGAAAAACTTGGAACTTGGCAAGTTATAAATTTATTATATGCTTTTTGAAAATCCCTCCAGAAAATGGTACATTTTAATATAATTTATGTAATTATGTAATTTTGATTTTCTGTCATGTTATGACAGTTTTTCTTTTCTTTTTCTTTAAGGAATCCAAAACGTACTCAGTTTATTCTGTGCCGTGCTTACAGAAAATAAGGTTCTCTTTCACTCAGCAAGTTTTCAAAGGCTCAGTGATGCATGTAGGGCTCTGGAGTCTTTGATGTTTCCCCTCAAATACAGGTGAGTTAAGATTTGATTCTTTGAACTGGTTAGCTAATTTTGTAACTACTTTTGTAACTTACATTATGTTTTCCCAGAAGGCATTGTGCTACATTTGTTCAAATAAGCAAAGCTCTTCATGATCATGTATACAAGTCCTGGTCTGTAGACATCGTTAATAAAAACCTGTTTGCATCATGGCAGTGAAAACAATTAAAGGAGAAATATCCCACCTAAAAAAGTGGGGTGGAAACCCTACTCACAACCCAAAAGATTCTGTGACTCAAAGATAGCAGCTACATTAGTGTGTATCACAGTTTTAAGTCACTGACAAATGTCCACCAGAAAATGAATTTAAGTCAACCAGCTGATCCTCTCTAAACAGCCATAGGTAGATCCAGAATTTTGAAATGAAAAACTTGATGTCAATCATTTTATTTTTTTAAGGAAGAAGACATCTAATTCTGACTCACCTGTTTCAAATCATGCATGTATTTTAATAGTTTGTTTTATTTAAAATGTTTCAGAGATTCACCTCATTATAATATAGGATTAGAAGGAAAAACGGAAGTTTTGGAATATGTTTCTTAATGTTTAAATAGTCATGTAAACTTTTAGTTTACATAGAATGTAAACTTTTACTAACTATAAATTAAGTGTAGAAGTGCATTTATCAGTTCAGATCCATCAGATTGATGATACTTTGATAAACACAATGGATTTTTTAAATTGTCAAATCAGGTAAGCAATAGCTGAAATTGTGTTCTATGCATAATGTTTAGTCGTTATTTCAATATCAAAGCGAAATATTTCCTTTAAAGCTTTCTAATTAATGACATTTTGCAAAAGACTAAAGTGTAGGTGTCTGGCCAAGAACTAGCCATGTTTTTAAAATGAAGGTATTCATAACTTTAGTGTCCCGATTACTAACAGGAAGATTTTTTTTTTTAAAGGAAGAAGTTGCCCTATGTGAAAGGATAGTCAGAAGCTTTTATTATATTTTATTTATTCTTTTCACAGTTATCCCTATATTCCAATTCTTCCTGCACAGCTACTGGAGGTTCTCAGCTCACCAACACCTTTCATCATTGGTGTTCATTCTGTCTTTCGCAATGACATTCATGAGCTTGTGAGTATTTCTGCCTAGCACACTCACAGTTTTGGTGTTCAGTTGTAGAAAGTTTCTGAGTCCTTTAGAGATGTTTGTATGAATAATTCACATATGTTCAAAGTATTACTGTAGAAAGCAAGGCAAGACAATCTGGAGAAGAAAGAAGAGAAAAAGCATAATTTTTTTTGTAAATACATTGTAAAGTAAAGGAGGGAAATTGTTTGATTGTAGTGCAGGAGGGGAAGGAATTGGTCCATTTCCAGCTTTTTCATCTATTTGTCCTGAGTTTGAGCAATTAGTTTAGGATTCACTTAGTGTTCTCAGTTATTTTATTTTACCCTTTTTAAAGCATGTGCTTGGAAAAACTGAACCAGGGTTACAGTAGGTGCTTAGAAGCACGAGGTTTTATTTATGGTTTCCTTCACTGTGTTCTTTTGCAAACAGCCTGTTAGACATCTCACTCTCTGAACACATACCTGAAACACCCAGAAACAAAAGTCACTGTTGAAAGTTTGGCCTAATTTCATTTTATTTGGTTTAATTTCATTTTTCATGGCTAGATTCAGTAATAGGAAGTATTTGGAGTATTTCCTTTATAAAAAGCATTCTTTACATTAAAATTAGTACTGTTTTGTTTATTTTAACTTACATGCAGATCATGACATTTGAACTGTTATGTTTTTAAGCTATACTCTCTGTATGCATTACCAATAATGTATTTGTCCCTTACAGCTAGATGTAATCATAGCAGACCTGGATGGAGGAACAATTAAAATTCCTGAATGTATTCATCTGTCCCAGCTGCCAGAGCCACTGCTACACCAGACTCAAATGGCGCTTTCTCTGGTACGCTTTGATAAAATCCCCACTTTCCACCCTCTCATCCATGTGTGAAGAATGAAAAATCAATTTCAGCACTAAACTTTCAAGCACTCTGGAAATGAGATTTAGTAGTATGATTCATGCAGCATTCCTGTTTTTAGAAGAGTTTGTTCTTTGTAGTTCAAGTTAACATCATTAGTAATTTAAATCTAAAATGTCTTTTCACTGTTCAAGATGTAAATATTTTTCCTTTATAATGATTTTAAATAGTAGTATTTGAGCAGCATTACTATTCAGTTCTACAGCTTTTCTGTGTGTATAAATTCATTTCAACTGTATGTTGAAATTTAACAAATTAATAACCCTTTAGTCTTAAACTTTATTTGTGTGATGGCCCTGTTTCACTATTCAGGAATGATGTATTCTACATTAGGGAATTGCCAAAACAAGTACTTCAGTTTGTCTTTCTACTATCATTGTAATAAGTTAGAAATCATCTTATTTGGAGGCTTCTGAGAAAGTCTTTGTATTTTAAASATGCAAATTTTCTGCCTGTTAATCTGCTTCAGCTGCATTGACTCTAAAATCCCTAATGGTATTGATCAGCTTCATGGGCTGTAATAGGAGTTTTTGATAACCAGCTCAGATATAGAAACCTGAAGCTGAGAAGTTTATTCCACCTTTATTTCCATGCAGTCTTCACAATTTAACTTGATTTATTACTTGAGGTACTTAATATCAGTGAATACTAATTTGAGAAAGAAGAAAAAAAAGTAATGTATCTTTTTCTCAGCAAAATTAAAGGGAAAAATCTGTTTACAAAATTCTCTAGGTTTTGCATCCTGATTTGGAAACAGCAGATTATGCATTTCCTCCCCCACGAACAGCTTTATCACACTCAAAAATGCTGGTAAGATTTCTGTGTTATTTTTTGTGTCTGACTTTCTTAAGTGGAAAAGTGTTGAAATTTTAGACTAACTTTCTGTTAAAAATTTGTGTTCACTTTTTCATGTACTTTATAGTACTATTGGTGGAGCAAAGAAATGCATTTTGCCCTCTAATAGTATTCTAATGAATTAGAAGTTCTATAAAATCCAAGAGCCAGTTCAGTTTAAGGACACATATTGGGATTTGTGTAGATAGATTTGAAAATTTGAAACTCTTAAGGGGTGCAATGTATTTGTCGTACTTATTTCTTGTTTAAGATTGTGGCTTTTCATTGCTGAAGACAGGGAATGTCATACAGACTTCATCTAAACTAATGGTAGAATTCAGCTGAGATCTCGCTTTGATTAGGAAAGTTACAAATTAATAATTTTATATCAATATTAGAATGTTGTTAAATCTGAAAGAAATTACCAGGTTTTCAAATAATCCAAAAATTCGGGGTACAATTGTCCCTGTTAAAATCCTAGAGAGGGGCAAAAAATGAGTATATCTCTCAGTAAAGTGAGCCATACAAAATTTAAATTAAAAAGAGAACAACATTGACCATGTTCCAGTGAAGAATAAACAGAAATCTAGTAAAATAGATGTATATTCCAATAATATATTCCAGCTTTATATAATCTTGTATGTACGTTTACTTTTTAAAAGTTACATGCTGTAACTTATTTAGGTTCCATTTACTTGTTAGTTACCTGATCAGCTGTTTACCTGATAGTAAATATACTATTTTTTGCTGTGTGTGACATTTAAAATTGGAGTTAATAACATAAAACAATTTCTGGGACCTCAGGTTTTTGACATGGCTGCAGGTTGAGTAGATACCTGAGTTGAGATAAAATAACAGGGAGGCACAGGATTTAATGTCAGTCTTTACTGGCATCTGGGCCAGGTGGAGGTGTCACTGTCCCAAGCCTACCCCAGCTGTTCACATAAATTCCATTAATCTGGTAATGTGTATGTAAGCACTCTGTTACTCAAATGAAATAAACCAGCCCTTTAAAGACCTACTATTTTAAACTTTTTTAAGTAAATCTGTCTTATTTTGGTGGTAGCGACTTGGCAAGTGAAAACATGACTTGGAAGAGTGCCAAACAAGTAGCTGGGCAAACTTGGAGCAGTCTGCTCTTCTGGCAGAGCTGCAGCTGGTGGCTCCAGTGGGATGATCCAACCCTGGATTCTCCAGCAGCAGCAGTGCCACCTTAGCTTCTTGTGGTTCCCTGCTGCCCCTGCTCACTCTGAACACACTGCTTGTGTAGTGCTGCAAAATCACACTTATTTTAGGGAATAAATYCAGGCTAAAATAGCCTCTCTCCTATATTTTGCATCAGTTTTCACTCCTGACTCATGGCAACTGGTTTGTGTGGTTCACCACGTGACCGCCCCCCCGCCCCACCCCCATTTACCCTGGCATTGCCCAAAGCCTGTGGTGCAGGCATGGGAAAGATCAGCAGGAATGAAAGGTGTCTGTATACAGAATCTGTCATGGCCATCTGAGGACAGAGCAGGGGAGCTTGGTGGTCTTTAAGGTTCCTTTCCAGCCCTAACCATTCTATGAGACAACCTCATACCTGTACAAGTATCTCTGCTACACTGATGAATTTGTAGGCATTTCTCATATAGCTCTCTACCAAGCGTGGAGAAATTTAGGATATGAAGATGTTTTGACAGCATATTCAATTACTGCTTGCAGGACAAAGAAGTGAGAGCAATCTTCCTTAGGCTGTTTGCACAGCTTTTCCAAGGATACCGGTCATGTCTTCAGCTGATCAGAATTCACGCTGAGCCAGTCATTCACTTCCACAAGGTAAAGGAGAAGCAGTTATATATATTTATAGTATTCCTTTCTGCCATGTTATTCCCACAAGCCTGCCTTTTGAGCAAGTGGTAGAGTTTAAAAACATACATAAAATTACCCACATGTGGTAAGCATATCGTTTTGACATGGTTATTAGTGGGACCAATTGCAGGGATAGTAATGAAATATACATCAAAGTTAACGTTTACGTTTAATACAAATTTGAGGAATTGCTGTGGAATTTTGAAAGCCTCTGTAAGTAATAAGAAAACATTGCTTGAAGGTACTAAATTTTCTCTTTTATTACCTGTGAGATTTAAAAAAGTGTGTATTGAATTTCCAGTATTTAAGTATAAAAATCTACTATGTGTAGTAAAAATTTTAATTAGAAAGTACCACTTACTAGTATAAGCTGATAAGCTGGTGAAAATATTTGACTAGCACATAATTGCTTGTAATTTTGATGCTGATAAACAAATGCTTTTTTTCGGTCTTTGCTGCAGGCAGCCTTCTTGGGCCAGCGAGGCTTGATTGAGAATGACTTTCTAACCAAAGTCCTCAATGGAATGGCATTTGCTGGCTTTGTGTCAGAGAGGGGTCCCCCCTTCAGAACCTGTGATCTTTTTGATGAGGTGAAAACTGTTTCTGTATTCTCAACTAAGTTGCCATGTACCTGTGATATTTCGGCATGTGACAAACGACTAACTATCCTCACTGTTCATTATATCAAGTTTATACTAACTTTTTAATTCTCATTTTCTACTAAGCAGATATTTCTTCTGTACTTTACTTCCATGATATTGTGCCTTTGCTCATATGTATGAAGTTAAGTAGTTGTATAAACCTTGGTAATGCTGTTCCTATTGTCAGGTCTGTAACTTCATCATGCATCACATGTGCTAGTACAGAATTATTTGAGTAATTTAATTATATTCTATGAATAAAATTAACAATCTCATAGAGACATATTACATTACGTACATATCCAGCAATATAAACAGACAAAAAGATCATAGTTTTTACTGTGTTAGCTTTGAGTTGAATGTAAAGCAAAAATAGAGTTTAGTATTAATTCATTCTGTGTAGTAGTAGTAGTGGTACCTATGAGAAATACAGATTGTGATATAGAAATGTAAAAGGAATGTTTTAGGTATACTGGACTTTCTGTTTTAAGCAGGACTAATAAGTCTAGTAACGGAAGCTCCATATGAAAGTGAAAAATATCTAATGTTCCAGACCATTGTGACACTACACATTTTTCAGTGTTCAGATTTCTTTCATTGGTTTTGACTTAAGTTTAGCCTAAGTAGGAAATAATTTCTTTTAGTTGATTATCGACATTTTTATTCTTTCTCCTTTTAATAAAAGTTGGTGGCCTTTGAAGTTGAAAGAATTAAAGCTGAAGAGGGCAATCCACCAAAAATTATAAAGCATGTTAGAGAACTTGCAGAACAGCTCTTCAAAAATGTAAGTTGACTATATCTGCTACATCTGTAGAGTTGAGATGGTAACATTGAAAATTCCTATTTCTCAGATTGGTCCAGTATCCAGAAAATGGAAATGACTGCCTGGGGTAATTATCATCTACATTATGGCAAAAAACTCTGGAAATTTAAAGATCACTAATTTTGTACATACAGAAGAAATTTAGTATAATAGTATTGATTTGTTAATGCTAATATTGATTTCTATATAGCTACAACTACTTATCTCTCTGTTTTTAGTGTGTATTCATGTAAGGTCTATAAACTGGTATTTTCTCTGCTGCAACCTGTCCCTGCCAAATGCATTTCTCTTCTTGCCTCTCAACAGCTTACCATATGAAAACCATACATCCAATTTGGCATAATCTGTGCTTTCAGCAGATCTTTTCTGCTTCCTGACCCAGTCCCCCGGGTTTGTGTGCTCAGCAAGCACTATTTCATTTTTTACAGCCTGTTTCTTGTACTCTTTAGGTTTCCTACAACACCATTTCCAGTTTAATTTTTGCCTTCATATCATGTTTATTTTGCATAGCACTTTTATAAAATCTTTTACCATTCATTTAGCTTGTTCTAGGGTGGGTATTTTTGTTTATGCGGTTTAGATTTTCTATTTGTTTTGGGGTTTGTGGGCTTTTTAGGCACAGGCTGATCTCCCTCCCCCTCACACTTGCTGTTGTTATTCAGTCTCCACAGAGCATTATCTATTGCACCATCAGTTGTCATCTTTGTCACCCTTTCTTTTCTGTGTCCCACTTCCTCAAAACTGTGGTTTACAACTACAACACTGCAGAAAAACCCACAAGAACTACCAAATGCTGCTATGCTGTGGGGTGGTTTTTTTTTTTTTCAATTCTTTGTGTCTTTTCTAATGATGAGCTTTATTTATACCATTGTGATTGACCTGCTACTTCACTACCACTAAGTCTGACTTCACATGAGTGCAGCTGGTATTCACTTAAGTCAATGATTTTGTGTATTGAAAAGTCAGATTTCTAGTAGCTGTTCATTCACCTATCTTTGACTAAATATAGGTGATGAGTATCACTGCCTCAGGTTGTGCCAGAGCTGGCCTGATTTTAAAGTGACTGCATGATATATTTTGACATCTTGTTTCACAGTTTCAATAGTCATCCTATTGTAGCTGTGACAGTTTAGATATAAGGGAGAGACAATAGATATAAGGGAGAGACAAGGTCTGTTAGGGAGAGAAAATGTTTGCATTATTCTTGCTGGTACTAGAAGAAAATGCAAGGCCTTTAATTTGCCTAACAGCATGATGCATCTAACATGACATTTTTGATGTCTGAGATTGAAGTAAATTTTCCTGTGTATTTCCTCTGAATCTCTCCTATCACTGAAATGGATTGTGGAATAGTTTTTCTCCTTTTGTGGTGTTTTCTGCCCTCTGTCTTCTGTTACCCCTTCTATTCCCTTTTTCTGCTTTGCTTCCCCTGGCAGCTGCTGCTCTCATACCCCTCAATTTTTGGCTTGTTTCACTAAATTTTCCTTTGCAGAGAATACATGTGGCTAAGTAGCTGCTCTGTTTGGACTGCTATTTCTCAAGTTGATGTGCTTGATCTCCATGTTGCCATTTGCTCCTGTAAATAAAAGTATTAAGCTCCTATTTACAAGTTTTCTTCCAAACTTGTTGTGCATTTATAAAAGAAACCTCATTGATGGATAGCACTCTCTGGCAGTGGTATGTAGCCAGTAATAAGCAACAGCATAGAGTCAAATTGGACAGCAGTAAATTTAGATGGTAACCATGATGTCAATGAATGAAGAGGTAAAAATACCCCAGTTTTTTTATTACTGCACTCCTGAAGATATGAGATGTGATCCTGTGCATGGTGGCAGATACTCTTCGACCCACTCTCTGAGGGAGAGATTGATTGCCACACTATTAAGTCCTTAATATTCATTAAGCTGCATAAAATCAACCCAAGTTAAGCACTGATTTTCTTTTGCTCTTGTTTTAAGTTTTGCTTGTTGACAAAAATAATTTTGTAAAAAGCCTTTAACGAATTTGGAAGTATTGTAGGTCAAGGGTGATATGAATGTGAAACATTTTATTAGTCATCTGCACTAGGTATTTGACTTCTTTTGTGTTCGGGAGATTCTCCAAACAGCACTAAAATTAGCTGAGACAGGTGGTGACACTGTGATTCATTTTGTGAGTGACCTTTTGCTTTTGACCTGCAGGAGAATCCCAATCCCCACATAGCATTCCAGAAAGTGCCGCGGCCTACGGAGGGCTCCCACTTGCGGGTTCACATCCTGCCTTTCCCCCGGATCAATGAGGGCCGGGTGCAGGAGCTCCTCCAGGAAGGCCTGGCGAGGAGTCAGGGTGCTCCCCCTGCCACCCGGGGGGACAAGAAGTGTGTGGTTCCAGCGGGTCCCCCTGTGGGTATGTTCATTTTTTCCCTGCCTTACGTGGATTCTCATGACTGTAATTTTATGTTAATTTTATGTTAATTTTTAATGATTGTAGGAAACCATGGTGGATAGACTTCAGTGTTTGGTTTGCAATTTTAAAAGCCCTTTTTAATCTGCCTTTACTAACAAGTCAAAGATCCAAAGAGTGAGTGGCATAACTGCTAACAACAAAAAAGGATTTGGGCTGAATTAGATTTTGAGTTGAACAATTAAACTAGATATTGTCTACTGACCTAGGTGTGTTGAGTGTCACCATAGGTCATTTGTAGGACTGGCTGAACCAAGCTTTGAACCATTTGAGCTTCTCTTTTGATACCAGTGGGAGATGTAAATTACTGCAAAAAGACAAAGGGCAAAGATGGCATCTGTCTCAAAACAAATACACCTGTATTTAAACATAAAGAACAGATGGGGACATTGTAGGCCTGTAATTTTCATTTTAATGCCAAAAAGTTCTGTTAGTCATAATCATACTCATCAATGTGAATGATGGCATAAACCAGTGTGATTTGTAAACTTGCACATGAAGCTGGCAGAGCTTGCAAAACTTTCAAAGGATGGGATCAGAATTCAAATCAGTCTTTAAAAATCAGAGATCCAACCACAAGTCTCTCTGTTGAATTTTGTTCCACTTGACCATTTTTCTTCAAATAAGGTATTGCACTTGCATAGGCATGATGGGCTGACTAGGCAGCAGTTCTCCAGAAATTAATTCGGGAACTTTGATGACCTTAGGGCAAACATGACCCAATTATATCACGCTACTGCAAAAAAAGACAAACATCTTAGTTGGATGTGTAAACAGGAGTGCAGTCAGTGAACCCCATGAAGAAATCTGTTCTTTGTGCTCAGTGAGACCTCAGCTGGAGTATTTGTATCAATTTTTGGACTCTGGGAGACTGTCTCCATTTTTGGTTCTGTTGGAGGGAGTCCATATGAGGAAAGATGGGGAGTTGTTTAGACTGAAAAATAGGAGACTGAGGGAATGTGTAATAGCAGTCTTCAATTATACAAGAGACAGTAAGAAAAGGACGGGGAATAATCTGTAATGATAAGAAATAATGGGTTTAATTGCAGCATGGAACTAGAGTACGTTATTTGTCAGCAAGACGTGGTAAAATGAGGATTGTGAGGCAGTTGAATGGATTTCTTGTGAAGCCACGGAGTCTCTGTTATCACAGAACTTTGGGAACATATTAGACAAACATGAGAAATAACATAAATAGAGTTGATCCTGTTTGGGGACAGCAGGGTGAAATAGATGGCCTCTTGAGGCCCTGCCCAGGCCTGTTTCTCTTTAGGTTTATGTGAGAAGAGAATGAACTCTCTTCACCTGCCTTTGCTGTTGACTATATCATTCAATTTGTTACTTATAGAAAATTTAAAGAATATGTGGTTGTGTTCTCTTGCTTTCTCTAAAAGGCTAGTTGCAAGAAAAGGTTTTTTTTTTAATAAGTTAATTTTTGTGTCAAAGGAGGGGGGTTTGTTGTTATTTTTCTAAGGAATGGCTTTCACAGTTACACTCCCTGCTGTACTGTGTCTCAGAATCCTTGGACATTAGTAGCTCATTATTATCTACCAGAAAGGCATATTTTGCATTTAGATACTTTGTATTTGATGCTGTAGAGAAAAAGAGAATGTTAGTTCTTGCATTCTGAATTTTCTTGAAAAATCAGAGCAAAATAGTGAATTAAGAAAATAAGATCTCAGCAATTTGGAATCTAGATAAGAGAACCGGTTTGTCAGGTTTTATTCCATGTTGCAGAATTCTTGTCATGGTGATCTAAAAATAGTTATCTACTTCTACAAAATATGCAAGGCTACATAGCTCACTGCAGAACTCACACACACATTTATTATTAATTTGTGTTTATTTATGTATGTCTTTAGTAGAGGTTGTAATCTCTTTGTGCCTGTGTGAGACAAACAGAACAAGTAGTTAAGGGAATCAACTGCTCCAGTTAAAATTCAAAGCCCTCTTCCTCCTAGATGTAATGGGAAAACCAAAGATTTAGGATCTTGTGTTCCCATCTGCCTAGTAAGGGTATCTGCTTAACAGAATAAAAGGGAGGGCACATTAATTATTTTTAATGAGATTTGTGGTATCCTTTGTGGTTCCTGCAGAAGACATTTCACGGATGTATATTCTTCTTTTTCTTTGTTAGTTTCCATAATGGAAAAAGGAAGCACAGTTTTCAACAGTGCTCAAAGGCTGGAAGTTGTTAGAAACTGCATCTCATTCATTTTTGAAAATAAATTTTTGGAGACTGAAAAGGTAATAAAATCAAATCTTATTTCTCCCAAATAACCCTCTTTTCTGTTAAGGAGCAAATGGGGAATGGCCAAATCACAAAGTATATTTTGAAGTCTTGTTTCAAATGCTAAGGATTATTTTTATCATTTATATGAATGAAGTAAGSAATAAAAATAATCATCTAAATGCAATTGTGTCTAATATGGGGCTAATGGATTTGAAAACCTATTTGTAATACTAGGTGGGTGAGTTGAAAACCCTGTTCGTAAAATTTATTGGTTATAAGTAGTATTGTCCATGTTTTTTTTTAAAGGGATGGGTGTAAATTGGTTAAGAAGTATTAATTAGAAGAAATGCAAATAAAAGGCATATGGATGTGCTTCAGTGTTTAACAACCAATGCTCTTTGCAAATTTTCAGTACCGTAAATATTTGGCATGTCTGCTCACTGAAATGTGCTATTGAGTTGACACCCTTGACATTCTTCTTTTTAATAAGAAGTTCCCAGGTTTTATAGATTCTGTCCATAGATTGGGTTTTTTGGCCCTCTGCATGGTAAATTTGTCCTTAACCAATAGAATGCCTTTTCTGTTACCTTCAGTCTAAAGCTGATAAACACTGTTGCAGCATTTGCTGCATCTTCAAAACTTAGATATTAATATTCTGTTGGCCCTGCTTTATCCCTGGCAGGATAAACTGCATGACAGTCTAGTGGCCTTGTTGTTATGAGAGCTATTCCACTTCTAAACCCATTTGTCCTTCATTGCTTATCAAAAAACATGCTGGTCGGCCTTGATAGGCAAATTTCAGTCCTGGCCTGGCTGTACAGAATAGGGCACTTGCTTTCATGCACAATAATCCATTTCTGATTTCACATCCATTCAATGCCTGTCCATATTAAAGCATTTCTATTTACCAATGTATGTCAGAAATGCTGTTTAATACGTTTAGAAAAACAAAGGAAAAATTTAGTACTTGGTAACTCAAGCTAAATCAACCATTGTGTGAAAATTTGATGCTCAAACTAATGGGTAATTTCTAAAGTTTTTCTTTACTGTCATTTGCAGTTTCTTAATAAAAAATTAATGCTACTATGAGTAGTGCCGTTTAATTTCATTTCCATAAAGTCAGATGTTCTTCTCTGCAGACCCTGCCTGCAGCTCTGAGAGCCCTGAAAGGCAAGGCAGCTCGGCACTGCCTGACTCAGGAGCTGGGCCAGCACGTTAAAGAGAACCGAGCAATCCTGGACCATCAGCAGTTTGACTACATTGTACGAATGATGAACTGTGCTCTGCAGGTACTGTATGGCAAGGCTTTAGCCTTGGTTGTCTTTCTCTCGTTATTAGGGTAAGCAAAATTGCTTACAGGGTTGTGGAGATGCAAAACAATGAAATTACTGGACCACGACGTGCAGTGATGTAGCAGATGCTGCTTGATGGTGAATTTAAGCTATTTTGTTATTGAAAGGATAAAGGACAAAACACTCAAATCTGTGCAGAGCTGCGTGATATAACAAAGAAAACTGTTCCCGTTATTAGTAATTTAGATACAATTTAGCTTTGGTAAGTATTGAAATGGTTTAACTTAATGGCTTGAAGTGCTTTTATTTAATGAGTGGGTTTTGGCTTTTTTACGTAATTTTCAACCCAGAGCTCCTAAAATGTGTATCACCCCCCGCTCAGTTAAAAAACCCTAAGTTTGTCTTCTTTGTCATCCCATAGTTAAAGAAGAAAGCATACCTTCTGCTTCTTTTGCTCATGGTGCCAGTTTTGCTTGTCACAGTAACGTTTGTCAGAGCCTCACTGCAAGTGTTTGCAGTTCATCTCCAAAGTTAATTCTATTGGCAAATTATTTTGTGCTGAATAAACATCAACATACACTGGCTGCTGCCTATGAAACCAAAATATATGGATGACTACTTTTGACTTCCATTTCAGTAATTGTTCTGTTTTACCTTTACCTGTTCTCAGTTCATCATCTGAAATGTTTTTTATAGTCTTACATGTTTTCTGTCTGTCGTCTGAGAATGTAGTAATATTTTTCTTAATTTGTAATGTGATCACATTTGGTAATAATTTTTCTGTCATTGGCCCTGTCTAAATTACTGTATCAAACTAGGAATTTTATGGAGGCATTAGTATTTTAATCCCACTCTCCTCTAATGTAAAACCCACTGAAATTGTTTTGCAGCAGTTTGTTAACCCACATTTTTTAAAAGGCAAGTGCTGAATGCACTCAGAAGTGCATTTCACTGAAGTGTAAAAATAAATTAGCATTGACTGAGCAAATGCTACCTCAGGTCACTATCAAATGCAAGCTTTGTTGTCTGTTGCATTTCTTGTTTGTTCACAATAAGATATTTTTACACTGTTTTGAAAGAAGTTCATCTTTGCCTAAGCAGTGGTCTTAGGAGCAAAATTACCTGAAGCTGACTGGCTAAAATTACACAGCTTGTAGAATCTACTTTGTGATAGAGGTCTTGACCTTTTCCAAGCCTGAGTTTAGCCTTAGAGTTTGAAAAAAACATTGAATTTATCTGTGAAACTCTATTTCTCTGTCCAAAATGATGACCAGTGGAATATTGCACCTGCTATGTATTCCAGAGTTAGGAATTTTCTTTCAAAACAAAAAGCAGGATTTTCTAGATGTGTCACAGATTTTCCTTCTACCTTTTTCATCATTCCTAGGTTAAAAAAGAATCCTGATGTTTTTAGACAATAAGAACAAAATACAAATCCCCTTTTTTTTTATATCTTAGAAAAATGGTAGAGAAGAAAATGAAATTTGCTTTGCCGAGGAAAGAAACACTGACATCACTTTTAGTAAAACAATAAAAGCCAATTTTGCTGTAGAAGAAAAATCCTGGTGATTTGAAGGCCCAAAAAGGACCTTAAGGTCAAGGAAATCAATGTGTCTGAGGAGATACTAAAACTAAAATAGGGTTGTTTTTTTTCTCAATAAAACTAGCAAATATAACTCAGATCATGCAGGGGAAAGAGGTAAAATAAGGAGGCATAGTTTTTATGCCTTTTTCTTTCCCCCCATAAGTATATAAGAATAAGTATTTTCATATCTTTGAAAATATGAAATGAAAGTTTTCATTTTTCAGGAGTAAGCTTGGCCAACATAAAAACATCTGAACTCCTGACACTGGGCAGTGAGTTAGAAGCAAGTATTTTTAACATCTACTTTTATGACATATGAAGTTATTTATTAAGATAAAAACATGATTTATAATTTGTCTGTGCACTTTGCTCAAGTGTGCTATTTGAAACAATGTGTAAATTGTGACATATTGGAGCTTCCCTGTATCAATTCAAGAAAAAAGCACATTATCAAGAACTTATTTAAGTTGCAGTGGGACTCAGCAAGTCAGCATTTTGCTGTAGACACATGAGTTATTAGCTGCAGGTCATAAGACCAAGTAATTTAAGCAGAGTCTGTTAAAAGACACAAAAATCTAATTTAAGAAATGTAGTCTTAACTGGAGATGTAGTCGAGCTGTAGGGAAATACCACATTAATTATTGATGGGTTTTTTAGGGGAGTTAGAATGCAATAGGGCTTTAAGATCTCACTGAATTACTGGAATTGTGGAAACTGCTTCAGTCTTACCACCATTTTTTACCGTTAACATTACTGCATGTTCCCATTGGCTTCTGCAAGATGCAAACTGAAATACTGCTGTGGTGGGAGGCACATAGAGGGTGATCCAACAGCTGAGAGAAGGGAAGGGAATGCCCTAGCAGAGGTGACACGGTGGGCAGAGCCCCAGCTCCCTGCTGGACACACTGGGTTGAGTGGGTACCTGTGTAGAGCAAGTTCCAAACCCCTGGTTTGCCCTGGGACACAGTCTCATCCATGTGGGAAATCTGATGCTCTCCAGCTGTCAAACCTCTGCTAATGATGAGGTCAGTTGTTGCAGAAGTGTCTGAGAAGTGTCTTTTGGACTGAATTCTGTGTCTTACTGTGAAGTGCCATGTGTTACAAAATCAGGAAGGTTGCACTCTGCAAGTCTAATGGAGAGCCCTCTGTTGCTAGTCAGGATTTTTTTGATTGTTTAGTGTCAAGTTTTTTTTTTCTTTTAATAGAATCTATTTTTTTTACTGGAGTCCACAACAATAAAGATGAGATGCTTTTTCAGAGTTTCTGTATACTCATTTTGTGCATGAAGATCAGTATCTTCACAAAATGGTTATTGCTGCTGATCTCATTGTATCTGTTTGCTACCACAAGGCTTGAGAAGAGATTAAGGAAGAGAAATAAAATATTCCTACTATTGCTTCAAGGGAATAGCTATTTTCTTTTAATGAAAAATTACGTAGCCTGTGTTTCCGCAAGTATCTGATCTAGCCATTTTGCAACTGGGAGGAAGTGAGAGTGGTGTTTTACCAATTTCTCTAGAGATGGCAAAACTTGAGCTTGCCACATCTCTAGTGTTTGGCAGATTGAGTCTCTCAATCCAAGAGGGCATTCTTTTCAACTGTTCTTTCAACTGACAGCAGGCAAAACCTGCAAATTTTAATAGGTCCGTGTTCTGTGAATAGTACATTAGAGTTTCATATTAATCTGCCTTCTCTAGCACCTGTGGTAGAATTTAGGAAGCATTACAAGTACAGTTAAGGTATGATGCAGCAAGTCAGTGYTAAAGTGTTAAAGACATTTTCTGTGTCTGGGAAGTACTGACAAACTACTGCTGCTGAAATGGAAGTGAAAGAAGTATTTGTGATAAATTTTAGTAGTAGGCAGATCAAAACTACATGGAGATTGTAATGTTCACTTATAAAAGCAGATAGCTTCTGATGAGGGCAATTAAATCCCCAGTTACTTGCTTTTCTCTCTGCTAGGAGTTGTCATTGACATCTTGCTGAAACTGTTATTGTCATGCCCTGAGTAAGACTTCTTCCCCTAACAAATCATACACTGTGGCACACACTTAAATCAGCTGGTTTTATCGTAGTGATGAATACCTTTGATAGAGGAGCAGGAGCTTTATGTTCTGTTCCATATGTTGTATGACTAAATTACTGTTAAAAACATCTGCAGTGTTGTGAAAGTTGAATATATTGATTGACAGTTCAGATCATTCAAACAGATATCACTGCAGATAAAAATGGGAGATTAGAGCTGTAGACACTAATTCAGTCATACTTGCTTTCCTCTGCTGTGGTTATGAAAAAATTGCAGTTACACATAAATTGCTTTTTCAAACATTTTTCTTTCTCTTTTAATTTTCTGTAATGACATTTGCTGACATCTCAGAAAAAAAAAAAAAACACTTAACTTTTTTTTGACACTAAAAAGCCTTTTTTTTAGCAGGGAAACACTTTTACGTAATTATGTTTTCAGCAACACATTGTATTTTTAACATTTGTTAAGAAATCATGGCTCAATTTGCATGTTTCTCCATTCATTGCAAACATGACTTGTCCAGAATTTCAGTTGTCTCCCTGACTTTCCTCTGGCAGCAGGAAGTGAACAGTGTATTTTGAAATGTAGCAGCACTTAATTTGATAAAGGGGTAGTACAGGCAGGAAGAGTCCTGAAGACACTGTGGAATGGTATTTGATAATCTGAAACAATTTTCATATTAAAAAGACATTTGAAACAATTTGCATAAAATATTTAACAGTAGCGATAAGTCTTCCTAAAACTATTTGTTTCTGAGGAAAGATTCTCTTCAAATAATGCAGGACTGTGAGCACCTTCCTTGGGTAGTTGGAACAGATAAAATTTTCATTTAAAAGGAAGATCTCCAGGATGTTGCGATACAACACTGCCTCTGTAAGATGCTTGTCGGTAATAATGCCTAACTGCGTATTAATGCTTTTGTTTGGCAAATGTGAGTCAAATTGTAAAACACATCTGCCTCAGACATCTGGTTTCTTAATCTAAATGTGGTTAGAGTGGAAAAATGTGCATGAAACTGATAAATATGTAAATACGCTCAAAATTCTGGTCTTTGGCCACAGCAAAGAAGTGAGGTCTTCTCATGATGTGATGAAATCTGACACTTGCACAGTCATGGTTGCTGTTTTAGGATCTGCTGCAATGTCACATCTGTGTGAGTGGACATGTGTTGTACCACTGTAACTGAGAGAATATCTTCAATAGTAGATTAATTCATCATTGTTTTAGTGTTTTAGATAGTTTCTGATGGATCATTATGGCTTTCCATAGTGGCAATAACCAGATGTTTATCTTTTAAATAAATTACACTGAATATTCTAAAAGTATACTTGTAGTATACAGTATGAAACACAACTATAGGAAATCTTAGTAGCAACCAGGACAAAATTTAAAATGTAGCCTGTATTAAGTTACAACGAAGGTACATTTGGGCCATCATCTGTTTAACATTGGCCAAAAGCAGATGGAAGACAATATTCATTAATTTTGCCTCTAGAACTTTGCTTGTGATTCTTCTGTATTGCTTTGGTGTAATAAGGGCCTCTTTGTAGTACTTAATATGCAGTATGTTGTGAAAGAAAAATTTTAAAATATGATAAGCATAATTTAAAATAGTGGTGTTCATGTGAACAATATTAAATTTATTTTTTTAGGCAAATAACTTTTGTACTATATTCTGCCACCAGATAAAGTTAAAAAACCTATCAGTCAGTTCTCAGAATTCAGAGGTTTGTGAATACTGTCCAATAACAAGAAAGATTTTATTATTCCTGAGAGAAAATCAGCTCGGTGTGTGTGTCGTATGATTCAAATTCTTGGCAATATAAAGGTTACATGAACTAGCATTTCTCATATTTTATGTTGAAAACTGTGTTGCTAAACATCTTTATTTTGGAGAGTTACAGTACATTTCTTCTTTTATTTCATGACCTGCCTTTTTTTTACTCAGTTTGACTTGCATTCCTGGAAGCAGAATCTCAGAATTCAAGTTTGAAAAACAGCCCTATTTGATAATATTTGAAGGTATTTTAAGCTCGGAAATCTGACATGAAGAGAAATCATGGGAGTTTAACAGGGCCACATTTAATTCTATTAATTCATCAGTTATTAACAATTTGATTTTTCTCTTCCTGTTAGACATAGTCATGGTATTGTTTAAGTGGAAGAGAAGAAGATTCCAGTGTTTAAGGCTTGGGGTTCAGTCTTCAGGATTTAATTCTATGTTGTACTGGGCATGGGTGTTTGGGTTCTTCTGGTCATATCATATGGTATCTCTGCTCCATGATGCATTACCCAAAAAGTAGAAATAACAGCTTTATCATCCTACTGAATTTTTAGGGGTCCACCTGTAATATTCTGACCTTTATAAAGTATAAAGTATTCCTGAGTCTTTCTGATAATGTCTTTTTCCTCAAGAAATTGCACAGTACCGAAATATCATTGTACTGATATTGAATTGACAGTGCTTATATAATTTCTTGATTAGAAATGGGAAAGCTTGTCTTGTTGATCAGTTTTCATTTTTCCTTTCTTCACTCAGAAGAACATACTGTTTGTTATACTCATCCTGTGTCATTGGATGGCCACAGAGTCCTCGAAACTTCCAGTCAAGGGCATCTCTTAGTGAAATCCAGAAAAGAGTGTTTCTTTCTTCGCAGGGCTGCTGCTGTGCGTCCGTATAATTGAGTAGGTGCATGCATGGATTCTGCTATCATGGCACTGTCAGCTTTGCTACTGCTGCTGGAGGGCCAGTCAGCATGTCTGGCACCACTGCAGGTGCTAATGGAGGTGACAACTTTAGCAAAGCATAACCATGATTTGGGCCAGGACTCTCCCTGTGTAGGTGACAGTGCCCAAGTAATTCCTTGTTGCATCCTTGGGGACATCGGTGTGTGCAATGTCCCCAGCAAGGTGCCTGGCTGGTTCTGCATGTGTGTCCATGTGCCAAGGGGGTTGTTTCCAGCTGTGTTTAACTGCCTCTGTGGTTTTAGCAAGGATGGGTTTTTGATGACGAGGCAGCACAAAAGCATGGCTACTTTTCACACTGGGGCTGTGCCAGCAGTGCTGTTCAGGAACAAGCTCGTGTGTGGCAGGGAAATTCCTAAATTGCTGTTTTCCTGCAGTCTTCTGAGCCCCTACTTTTGTTAATCTTGACTTGTGCGTGGATTTACCCTGCACAACTATTGCACAAGACTGTTACTTAAGAAGAGGAAAAAAGAGGGATTAGCAGAAAAGAGAGTCCCATGGTGTGCTGTTCATTCCTGTGTCTGCCTTCAACTTCCCTGCCTTCTCTCCTGGCTTCTCACCAAAACGTGGTGTTCACACATTTCCTCCTCCCCTCAGTATATACACACGTGCATGTGCATGCATGAGGTGATCCAGACAGCTATATCTCTGTATAGAGAAATATATGCACTTAAATATAAACTCGGTAGGATGCAGAAGTCACAATAATTCCCAAGTCCTGCTCTGGTTAGTGCAGCCTTTTCAGGGTGTTAACGAATGTTTATCTCTAACATGCATCTGGAGGGCTCTGGTTGCAGGGAATACCCTGGTTTGCCCCAGGTCTTTGCTGCTAACACGAAGGGATCAAAAATGCCGGAATAAAAATGTGAGTGTCCTGCTTCCTCTTGATACAACTCAACATAGATGTGACTTGATTTCTAGACCAAAGGGTGTGGGGATATTGTTTACGCCTTTGTTACAACTCTGTGCAGAGCAGGTTCAGTCTTGTTTTAAGGGTCTTTGCTTAACATTATATAAAAATAACAAATTAATATTGGGGTATTGGTTTTGATACAAGAATAAGCAGACCTGCACATGGGCAGCAGCCCCAGCAGTTTCTCTGGCTGGTTTCAGCTTTGGGGTTCACGGGGAAGTTTCCCTGAGCAGCTCTCTGGCATGGGTGAGGAGGGTGATATAAACGCAATGCACCCATCCCAAATGGGTCTCTGGGCTGTTGGGCAGCTGGAGCAGGCTTTACTCTTCATGGGTGTCTCCTTGTTGCTGGCCTTTGGTTCAATCCTCTTGCATTTGCTGTTGGTGTAGGACATGCTCCCCTGTGTTTGCTCACACACAGGTATCTCACTGAAAGTGTGTAGCTCCTTGGAGTGTTGACATGTAGGCTGTGACTGCTCTGAAGTGTTCATTACTGTTAATTGTGGCCTTGTGGTTGCCAAGTGTTCCTAATAACTCTGTGTTCTAAATATTTTTGGTCATCTTGATGAAAAGCAGACATGTGTTTGTATGCTACTCACTGCTGTAAATAAAACAAGTGTGAGTTAGGAGTTGTGTTGCACTGCTGTGCAGTTGCTCTCCAGCCTGGCTGCTAAAGCTGTGGGCTGATGAAAGGTAGTAAAAAACAAACCAAAACGAAATAGGCATCTTGCTAAAATTATAACCGGCTCTGATGTGAAATCAGTCACTTCTGCTTTTATGAGCTTTATATCTATAAAAAAAGGACATAACACATGGATTTTTGTTTTTATCTTGGGTGTTGTGTATGCTTATGAAGTGTGTTTCAGTACAGGTCCATAATTCCCTATAGAAAGGTGTTCGGTATGTGTGCATGCACTTCATCTGCTCTGAGTGCCATTTTATGTGTACAATTAGAAAGAGAGTGTTGCATGATATTGATTTACTGTACCCATTCAGCAACTCTACCTTTGTTGCCACAGAAGTGCATGGTCTATTTGTAGGAAAAGGAGTTGCTGTTTAACGTAGTCTCTGATCTTCCTTCCCCTGGACTTCACCTTTCAAGTAACTGGTAAGTGCAGGTAGAGCAGCTGCAGCGGGACATCTCTTCAAGGTGTGCTGCCTTGGCCACCAGGAGACACATCACATATGGATGACTGGTTTGTTGTTTCTATGAGGAATTCTATGTAGCTTCTGGTTTTAAATGTTTGATTTTACCGTAATTTGCCATAAAGTAATTTACTGTAATTTACCATAAAGAAATACTAATGGGTGGCTGTAAGAGCCTCATTATTTTCCACATACGTTATTTCTAAAGCAGAAAGAAGATAGAATATCCCAAGTCTTCTAATAARTTGTTTGCTGTCATGTTTGTATAATCATGTTTGATTTAAACAATTGAGATTTTGGCAGCTTGTGTTCAAAAACTGAAGTGTGATGCTGAGATAAATACCATAAAGCACAGGCCAGTTCTGGGTTTTGTCAGTATTTTGTGTAAACTTTGACAAGTGCATTAATATGACAAACCAACAATAATGAACTGTGTGACATTTTAGATTATTTTTTAGGAAAAAAGTACAAGGATAGATTTCTTTACAGTAAAAGACCAACCTCTACTGTTACTTTAAAAGTATTTGCCATTATAGAACAAGAACACAAAATAAAGGTGTAAACAAAGGAACATTTGACAATCTACATATGTTGTAAAAAATTCTTGCAGCTGCTGACATTCTTTTTCAATACTACAGAATTACGGCTTAAAATGATTGGCTTTTAGGATGGAAAATGCCTTGTAAACATGCTTTAAATGAGGATTATTTTTAGTAATTCCTTCCATGTATGCAGTCATGGCGGCCGGCTTTGGTATATGGTGATCCAACAAAGTATTCAAAAATTACTTCACCTAATGTCTGTAGATAGGAAAAACAAACAAATCTGACAACCCCCTTTCTCCACCTCTCACCCAATTCTTGAACTCTGAAGTCCAAAACTCCACTTGGGAATTGGATGTTTTACCATCTAAAGTCCCATCATGTTTGTAAGTGAATTAATTGATTTAATTTTCTATCCATATTATTTGACTCTTGAGGACAAAAGCTAATTATTTTGATTAAATTTAGTCCTTTAGTCATTTGGACACCTTGTAAAACCTTTGAAATGTTAATTGATTAAACATAATTTTAGAGAATACATATCCTTAGTTGTACCTAAGTTCCGTACAATTGGCATGTAATATTCTCTATCCCTTCCAGGTGTATGGAACAAAACACCTTTCTAGATCTTGCTCTAACTGTGGTAATAAAACACTTGAAATCAACTTTGATTATGAAGGTGCCATGATTTTCAGCACTTCTTTAGGAATGTCATATTTTTCCTTATCTGCATTATTAATATCTGTGATATTAATATAAATATTGTTTCTAATATGCTCATTTAAAATTCAAGATACAACCTGCATGTGAAAACAGTAAGCATCAGAGTTGATTCATTCAAAATCAGTCCAGCAAACCATAATAACTATTCCAACCAATTTAATTATAAGGTATTTTCTTGAGATTTTCATCAAAATCAGTCATGTACTACCCCCATGTTATTGTTAAAACAGTGGTGACTGCATCATCAGAGTCACATCTCACTGYCCAGATGGGCTCCAGTAGATGACACAGCATCATGCTGTGCTTGTGCACCCAGCTCTCACCTTGTGTATTCATTTAGAAAACCTAAATCTTCATTATTTTAGTTGCTGTGCATAGGAGAAGGTTCGAAGAAGTAAAAGGATGGTAAATAGGAGTATTGGAAATTCTTAGTAAGTTGTTCACTAGCAACAGCTGTCAGGATGTCTCACAGGACTGACCCAAAAGCTGCACTCTTAACTGTTCTTGCAAAACAGCAAAGAACATGATCCCAAATTTTAGTAGCATAAGGAGCTTGCACAAAATGTGGCCATCAATGCTAGCATGGTACAGAAAGAGCAGGCAATGGGAACTGTGGGACTCATGTCAGCTCTCCTAGTGAAGGTCTTCCTGAAAGCTTGAGGATTTCTTTTTTTTTCTTAGAACTGCAGATAGGATAAATGGAATGAGGAGATGGTCATGTGTATCAGGATATCTACTCATATTTCTTGTTAAGAAGAGATGCAGTTAAGAAATACTTGTCATTTGAGTCATCCCACTTATTGTAAATTGCTGACAGTTCATGCTTGTGTTTCATTCAGTATATGCACTGAATAATGCCAGAAATTAGCTGTTGATCTTCAGACTTGTGCCCTACACTCATTTGACGGTTTGTTAGTGGAACTGGAGTCATGCTGGTTTTGGGATGCCAAAATCATTGCTAATGCTTAAACTTCACACTTCAAACTTCAATTTTTGTTTTCACTACCTGTTTTTTTTTTTTTTTTTTTTTTTTTTTTTTTTTTTTTTTTTTTTTTTTTTTTTTTTTTTTTTTTTTTTTTTTTTTTTTTTTTTTTTTTTTTTTTTTTTTTTTTTTATGCAGCCATTGCAATCTGGCTTATCCCTCTGGAAGCTCCAAGTACCAGTTGTGAAGAAAGAATTTCAAAAGTGTGACTATAGCTGGGACTTAGAACTTCACTAATGTTTCACTGTACTCCAAGGTGCCTTTTAATAAACTTCTCATTGCCATTTACTGTGTTTACATAGTGGGACTACCCTTTCTGCAGTTTTTCTTAAAATGTCAATAAGATAAGAACAAGACATGTGTTTGAAACAAAACCTGCTGGAAGAGAGATCAGATAACCTAGGATAAAGTTTGCCAGGATTTTAAAATGGATTACCTGGCAACCCAAAAGCTGATGAAGAAGGCTTTCTCTGTGGCTAGTTAGCTGTATGTTACTACTAGCAGTGATTTAAAAGGCTATGGAACAGAAAGGGATTGTACCAAGATTTCCTTGAATTTGTACCAATTAAAGAATTTTGCTGGAAAGCAATGCTAGTACACTTCTGTTTCTTTGGTCCACACAGCAAGCTTAAGGGTGTCTTTTTCTCTGGTAGTGTTTGGCCTGCCAAACTGTTTTTACAGAGAACAGGGAATTTTTTTCAGAGGCATCAAAACATCTTCAGCTGGATGACCAACTAGTATGTTTTGGTAGACTGTTTTACTTCTGTATCCAAAGTTGGAGGAGTTACTAACCTTTTTATTTCCTGAAGCCTTTTGAAAATCCTAGAGAAAAGTATCGATTCAGCAGTGTATAAGAAGAAAGGATTCTGAGGGTAGTTCTACAATTGTCAGTTCAAAATTGTTTTACTGTTTCTTCCATTGTCTTTATCTCTTATAAAAAATGCTTCATGTTTGCATTTTCTCGGATTTTTAAAAAAGCAAACATTAATAATCAAGAAATTAATTTTCAATAAATGTTTATAAGAAAGAGTTTCCACATCTCACATGTATTTATAATGCTTTTATTATTGAACCACCAGAAAGTCTAAGATTTAAAAATCTATATCCATATGAAAGAGATGGGTGCTGCCCATGCACTGAAAAGCACAGTCAGAAAACTTAAAATACCTAACATTAAGATAAATAAAAATATTGTATTTTCTGTGTTTTCTTTTTCATAGTTTAAATATTTGTATTACGATATATATTTCATTGATGGATGTTATCTTGGAGGAAGCACTTTACTAAATCAAGCAGGCTGGAAATCTCCGAATCTCTTGGGCGTTTCAGGCTTTATAGCAGCATTCTTCCTTGATCACACAAATTTGATGTGTTAATCCAGGTGGAAACTGCTCTACAACATGCTACCTAATCATGCACAACATATGTCTTTCAGTTTCCCAAATTTGCCTTAAGTACTTTTTCTATGAGCCGTTTATCTTTTAAATTATTTTATTGCTGGAATTTATTTTCTTCAGAAAAAGGGGTTATTTCTGATAGTGGCTGTAGGACCGTGATTTTTTCATTATGTGCAGTGTGCCTGATTCTGGTTGTTTTTACAAGGTTGATTTCTGGAATAAGCAATTTTTTAAATAACTTCCATTGATGTTGTTAAAACTGCAAGTCCTCTTTGAAACATAACAGAAGATTTACATTCCAGTCTATTAAGGAAAAGAGAGGTCTGGCAGCACAGTTGGCAACAAGGGATTTTAGGTTCTGTCAAGTTCACCAACACAACTAATGCAGTGCGTCATCTGTGCCTGAGCATGGAAAAGCCCTTGTTGGATGAGTTCAAGATTCACAACCTCATAATCAGAATTTACCTCAAAAAAACCGCCCCTTGTCATCCTTGAAATTCTCCAGCCTTTGCAGGTCATTCCAGAAATATCCTCTTCCAGCAGCTGACACTTATTTCATGGGTCCAGAAATGGAGCACCAATAAAGCTGGTCCAAGAAAACTTCGTCCAGAAGCAGCTGGTCATTTTCTTTCTTGTCCTTTGGTGCAGCTGTACACAGACTAAGTGGTGTCTCTGCCAGAACTGTAGTAAAGCTTTTCAGTACTATCCAGGTTGGCCTAAAAAATCCAAAGCTGTCCTGCAGCAAGATGTCAAATGCATATTGAAAAGAGATCCTACTTTCCAGTTTCTGGAAAATACATCTCCACAAACAATGTTATAGCCATGCAAACATGGGCTCCCAGGAGTACCTGTCAGACCCCTGTGGATGCATTGGAGTTACATATAGAGAGATAAAACTGGTGTTGACTTTGTCACCAGTAATTCCTGTCTATGCTGTTGGAGCACATTGTTTTCCCTTTATACATTTATTTAGATTTCATGGTATTCTTTCAATTACACGCTTTCCTGATAGTTCCAGTTGTTTGGATCAGATCCATAAACTTTCTAATTGTTTTGTTCTTTTGCCCCTGCTATAACTCTTTGTGAGAGTATTGTTTTAAGATTTTTGACTTGGTTCAACATGTACAGCATGGCACAAGGCTCCTGGTGCTGTTTGTGTGTAGTTTATTTCCACATGGAGTCACTCCGTCCCTTTTGCAGAACTTTGTGAAGCTCAGGAGGCTCTTTCAGTCTATATCTGCCAAGCTGTGATGCCATTTAGCAGCAGTCCTGCCCTCCAGTGTATTTACTGCTCTCCCAGGTTTGATCTCATTCAGAAATGTGATGAAGATGTATTTCATGCCATTTTCCTTGTTAGTGGAAACATTCGCCACAATATCAGACCCTGAAAACATGATTCAGAACTACCAGCCTGTAAAAGCTGGAGCCATTCACCACTGTCTTTTGAGCTTACCAGTGCAATCAGTTTTCCACTCTTTCATGAAGACTTTATCTCCCAGCTTATCCCACAAGGGACTAAGGGAGCCTGCAAAAGACTACTCTTTCCTCAGCTGCAGAGCTCATTATTTCATTGAAGAAGATTATCCAGTTTCCCTTGGTCAGCTGGTACCTTGTGTTCTAAATCACTTTCCCATTCTTCCTCTGTCTGGAAATGTCCTCTATGTGGACTTGCTCCCTACAGTCCAGCTTGTAGCTCCCCCAAACCTGTTCCTTGCCTTCTTTGAGTTGTTGTCCAAGGTTTTATTTCTCATTCCCTAAAAAATCAGTTAGCAAGAGACTGAGTCTCCCTAGGGGAAAATTTTGGGGATTAGAAGTTCTCTTTCCTAAGATGATGTCATTGAGGGTTTTAGCATAAATAAAAAATTATTTTGCTATCACATGCTATTCTGTGGAAAATTTTCAGTGAGCTCTATTTCCAAGTTACATTTCATCAGACGCTGTTCAGTTTCTCCATAGTGAAATGGACCCAAAATTTTTGGGTAACTGATTTGAACTGAGCATCCACTCTGCATGTCAGAAGATGGATGTAAAATTCCACTTCTATCCAAATGTTATTTTTCTAAAGTGAAAAACTGGCTTTTCAGTAAATCAATCACTTTACATACTCATATAGATCTGATTTTTTTAGGAGTTCATTCCTGTTACATTGTTAAAATTATATAGAATGTACACTGATGAAGTGATGCATTTTTATTAAAAGTATATGAAATTGGAAAACCACATGAAACTTAGAGAAGAACAGTAAAATTAAGTTAAGCAAGATGAATGTGTTTGTACATATTTGAAAGTTGGTGACTTTGCTTATAATTTAGGAGAGGAAATGCTGCTGGGAGTAAGGATGTGTTCTGTGTACTGGTAAACTGATTTGCTAATATGTAAATGGACTATACTGTAATATGCCATCTATTTTAATAGTTCTTCTAATGTCCTAAGCATATTTCAGTTGGTCCTTAACTCAATTAAACCGGCTGGCTGTACAGCAGTTTACAGAATATCCTGTGCTAATGTTTTGCAGTGGCTGCAGAAGTGCTTTGGTCTGCCAGGGCTCTAGGAGTACACTGCAGTTCATAGATGTATTATGAATTAATCCCCACCTCCAACTGAGCAGTTAATGGATATTGATCACTTTTTTTGTCATGAATTGAAATGTATTCTATCATTTTGAGTGTTGTTTGTCAAAACTTCTTACAAATTGCCGTGCAGGACCTTGTACCACAGCTGGTGTAGTTTAAGGTTTGGACAGAGTCACTGTGAATGAAGTCCTGCTGTGAAATAAAAGTCAAAAGGCATCTTGGCATCCCAACCATTTCCTTGGGAGAAGATTATAGCCTAAGTATGCTGAACTTTATTGCCATGGGCCTCATGACAGTATTCAGAAACATGCATGGCATTTCTGTTAAAGAAACTCACATGTGCTGAGACGCGAGAGATGGCATTCTTGTTTTTATCAGTATCTTACAAAAAAAGTGAAATGCTTCTAGGCTTTTTGGGGTACAGTAAAAGTACAGTGACAAATGTGTAATTTATGCACATGAGAATAGAGGTTCCTGGTTTCCTAAACATAATTTGTAATGAGGAGGAGGAAATTACTAACCTCAAGCCTAGATGGAAATGTGTTGAGAAAGAGTGAGGGATGAGGGGGGCTTGACAGCTCTTCTTTGAGTGAAATGTTGTTTCTTGTTTTCACTTGCTGTGAGATCAGTAGGAAGATGGAGCTGCTTAGAGGAAACATGGTAACATTTGCAAGCTTTTGAATTTGTGGAGTAAAGAAAAAAGGAAACTTAAAAACCATTGAGCACATTGTGTGCTTGTGTAATTGCATCTAAATTGCATTTGTTGAATTCTGTTCCTTACACCGCGTGTTTCAAGGGCAGGCAAACGTATGAGAATTCGGTGCCAGGTGAAGACAAACATGAAGTTCTTCAGGAAGTAAATTACCTCTAAAGTAAAAATGGATCTCCTGCTACCTGGAATGGCAGCCCTACAATATTTTGCATCCTGTTGTTGACAGGATAGGTTCCTTAATTAAATGGTCATTGCAAAGGCTTCTAATCAGGCAGAAAGGCCACAAAGTCAAAATAAATCAGTGAGGATTCTTCTGGGTTGGGTGCTGTTCCATTGCCTTCTGCCCTGGCATCACTTTGTGGCACGATGGCCATAGAGGATGAAGAAACTATTGTGGGTGGCGTAATAATTCCGAGGACGGGTAAAGTCTGTGATCTGGACTTTGTGTTCAGTTGTTCCTGTCAGAAAATAAGCAGGTAGCAATCTGGGAAGCTGCTCCTCAAAAGCCCAGAGGGTGATTCTGATCAGGGTTAAACCTGAAAACAGTAGACAATAAGAGTGTACTTTTTTTTTTTTATTTTATTAACTGAATTATTGCAGCAGTGTTTAAGCAGAACAAAAATTACATTAGAAGCTTGTGTTAATGAGTGACACATAAAATATGCTACCATCATTTATGAATAAAGAATTTGGTTTAACAGACTAATAATTTTGAAAGGCTCTTGATATTTTTATCAGAATTAGAAATTCTAAAAATAGTGAGAATTATGTAAGGCAGGATCTCCCAAGTTCAGAGTTTCTTCTTATAGTTCTGCTAAAGGATAAGCTAACAGGTTGTCAGCTCTGTGGACCTTCTCAGTAAGTTTACTTTCCCTCCTATTTCTCAGGTCCCAGAAGAGTTCCAATTAACAAAATTCTAGCTGCTTCAATAAGGTTTGATTTCACCTTTGTCAACAAAAAAAGGGGAAGGGTTTGATCTCACTATAAAGCAGAGCATCAGCTACCATTGATGGTAACTTCACTAGGCAAAATTCTGTATGAATGCAAGAAAGTAAATGCACATTAGTTTTCACTGAAAAAAGCAATTTTGCTTATGAGTTCAGTAAGAAGATTAAAAACTTCTTGTGAAATTAAGTATGTGATGTTAGGGAATGTAATGTAAGTGATCATTGTCATATTGGCATTTATTCCAACAAAATATGTAATTTTAACTATTGCTTTAGGCTGTGGCTTTATCTGTAAAGTTAAAACTTTTTAAAGTTTTAAAAGTAAAGTAAAGTTAAAACTTTT